>NC_090267.1:16154469-16457500 GCF_040414725.1 Anabrus simplex
CTTCAGGGAAGCAGGGTGGCCTAGGGAGCGGTGTTAAGGGAACAGGGGACTGGAAATCAAGTAGGGATGATATAGAAATATTAGTGCTCAACTGTAGAAGTATTGTAAAGAAAGGAATAGAATTAAGTAATTTAATAGATATATACCTACCAGATATTGTAATAGGAGTTCAATCATGGCTGAGAAATGATAAAATGAATGCAGACAATTTCTCACGGAACTGGAGGGTGTATCGTAGAGATGGGATAGGAATGGTAGGAGGGGGAGTATTCATTCTGGTGAAAGAAGGATTTGTAAGCTACGGAAAAGTTAAAGATGACAAACACGAAATTCTAGGGGTAAGGCTCATCTCTAAAGATAATAGACAACTTGATGTCTTTGGAGTGTAAATACCAGGAAAGCGTAGCGCAGATGCTGATTCAGAAATATTTGATAAGATAATCAGCTAAGTGGGAAACGATAAGGAAAGGAACGTGATTGTAGCGGGTGATCTCAATTTAACAAATGTCAATTGGGAAGGTAATGCGAATGCCAAGAAGCATGACCAACAAATGGCAAATACGTTAATATGGGAAGGGCACCTGAATCACAAAGTGATGGAGCCATCTAGAGGGAGGAATATTCTGGATGTGGTGCTAGTAAAACCAGATGAGCTCTATACAGAAACCGAAGTAATAGATGATATTAGTGACCATGAAGCTGTTTTTGTGGTAATTAAAAATAAATGTGAAAGAATGGAAGATATCTAAATTAGGACTATTCGGCAGTACCATATGGCTGATAAAACAGGCATGAGGGAGTTTTTAATAAGTAACTATGATCGGTGAAAAACGGGAAATCAAAATGTAAACAGACTCTGGGATGGGTTTGAAGCAATTGTTGCGGAATGTGAAAATAGGTTTGTACCTTTAAAGGTGGTAAGGAATGGTAATGATCTACTATATTATAACAGAGAAGTAAAGAGACTAAGAAGGAGGTGCAGGTTGGAAAGAAATAGAGTTAGAAATGGCTGTAGAGGTAAGGAGAAATTGAAGGAACTTATTAGGAAATTGAATCTAGCAAAGAAGTCAGCTAAGGATAACATGAAGGAAGCATAATTGACGGCCATACAAGTTTTAGTAAAAAATGGAAGAGTATGTATAGGTACTTTAAGGCAGAAACAGGTTCCAAGAAGGACATTCCAGGAATCATTAATGAACAAGGGGAGTGTGTATGTGAGGATCTTCAAAAGGCAGAAGTATTCAGTCAGCAGCATGTAAAGATTGTTGGTTACAAGGATAATGTCCAGATAGAGGATGTGACTAATACTAAAGAAGTATTAAAATTTACCTATGACAGCAATGACATTTACATTAAGATACAAAAGCTGAAAACTAGAAAAGCAGCTGGAATTGAAAAGGATTCGGGGGATATACTAAAGACAATGGGTTGGGATATAGTACCATATCTGAAGTACTTGTTTGATTATTGTATGCATGAAGGAACTATACCAAATGAATGGAGAGTTGTTATAGTAGCCCCTGTATTAAAGGAAAGGGTGATAGACATAAAGCTGAAAATTACAGGCCAGTCAGTTTGACATGCATTGCATGTAAGCTTTTGGAAAGCATTCTTTTTGATTATATAAAGCATGTTTGCAAAATTAATAACTGGTTTGATAGAAGGCAGTTTGGGTTTAGGAGAGGTTATTCACAGAAGCCCAACTTGTAGGATTCCAGCAAGATATAGCAGATATCCTGGATTCAGGAGGTCAATTGGACTGTATCGGGATTGACCTATATAAGGCTTTTGTTAGGGTATATTGTGGAAGAATACTGGCAAAAATGAGTGCAATTGGACTTGACAAAAGAGTGAGTGAATGGATGGCTCTGTTTCTAGAAAAATGAAACTCAGAAAATTAGAGTAGGTGAAGCTTTATCTGTCCCTGTAATAATTAAGAGGGGAATTCCTCAAGGCAGTTATATTGGACCTTTATGTTTTCTTATATATATCAATGATATGTGTAAGGATGTGGAATCAGAGATAAGGCTTTTTGCAGATGATGTTATTCAGTACAGAGTAATAAATAATTTGCAAGATTGTCAGCAACTGCAAAATGACCTCGATAATGTTGTGAGATGGACAGCAGGCAATGGTATGAAGATAAACGTGGTTAAAAGTCAGGTTGTGAGTTTCACAAATAGGAAAAGTCCTCTCAGTTTTAATTACTGCGTTGATGGGGTGAAAGTTCCCTTTGGGGATCATTCTAAATTCCTAGGTATTAATATAAGGAAAGATCTTCATTGGGGTAATATCATAAATGGGATTGTAAATAAAGGGTACAAATCTCTGCACATGGTTATGAGAGTATTTAGGGCTTGTAGTAAAGATGTAAAGGAGATATTTGTCTATGGTGAGACCCCAACTAGAGTATGGTTCCAGTGTATGGGACCCTCACCAGAATTACTTGATTCAGGAACTGGAAAAAATTCCAAGAAATGAAGCTCGACTTGTTCTGAGCGATTTCCGACAAAAGAGTAGCGTTACAAAAATATTGCAAAGTTTGGGCTGGGAAGACTTGGGAGACGAGCTGCTCGACTACGTGGTATGTTCCGAGCTATCAGTGGAGAGATGGCATGGGAGGACATAAGTAGACGAATAAGCTTGAGTGGTGTCTTTAAAAGTAGGAAAGATCGCAATATGAAGATAAAGTTGGTATTCAAGAGGACAAATTGGGGCAAATATTCGTTTATAGGAAGGGGAGTTAGGGATTGGAATAACTTGCCAAGGGAGATGTTCAATAAATTTCCAATTTCTTTGCAATCATTTAAGAAAAGGCTATGAGGACAACAGACAGGGAATCTGCCACCTGAGCGACTTCCCTGAATACAGATCAGTAGTGACTGAGTTTGTTGATTAAAGAAAACACATTGAAAGACATGTTAGGAGATTCTAATATTGTATAAAATAATAAGACCCTATATTTGTTATTAGAACAAGGCGAGTGTTTTGGGCTAACAGTGATATATTATATAACGCCTATATCATTGTACTAATTCTGTCTATACAAGTTTCAGGTCCGATAGCTCACAATGATTGAAGATTATTCCTGCAATGTAATGATGAGAGTCAACACGTGGGTGTAACGGGAGTAGTGTCCTGAAAGGCCCGGAATGATGCTGAAGTGAATGCCAGACTGAGACTGATGAAATGGAGAGATGAGAGCAGTGTTTCGTGATCTTCAATGATAAGTACCCAATATATCATCTTTTTGTATTCCATCTTGTGGAACGCATAATAGTAGAGTAGATTTTATTTCATTTTATCATGAGATGACATTAATTGAAACAGCTTGAGCGACCTGATGTGATCGTCGCAAGCGCCCAGTGATATTCGTAATTGCAGTTAAGTTTGATGTGAAAGTCTTGAAATCATTTTTCACGTGCGAGATTCGATTTGTAAAATCCGCATCTTTATCATGAGTTATCCAGTATTCCTCTATAATTATCGTGAATAAAAAGAGATGTTTTCTTCATAATTTTGAATCATGCTAGGACTGCGTAGATGTTTTCGTGAGGTGATATGACTTAATGTCCATTATAGAAGGTCTTCTTACATGATAATTTTTACATGTGCGTACGTTGTATGGTTGCGAGTATTTCGTGAGATTAGTGCCGTAATGATTGTGACATGTCTTGTAATGATGATAATAGTTTTTCCGATAAGATGCTTGTGAATTTCTTGGGATAAATAATTGTAAGCATGGTGCGTTTGAATGTATGGTGAATGACAAATGATAGGGTCGTCGATAAAGTGTTTAGATGGTGAAACGAAGTTATTATGGTAGATGATTTGTTGAGAAAAGGTATTACGAAAGTGTAATAAGTAATCTTCAAGATCTTAGGAATGAGAAATGGATTTAAGTGCTCATCATGCGAATGAAGAGAATCCAGAGATAGACAAGCAGTAAGGCTGTCATTAATGTTTTTCGTGTAACATTTCCGAAGGTCATAAGTGTAGATAGATGTACGATCATCAAGACATTAATTTACGGCATGATGCGGTGCGGATACTGAATATTTTGAACGGATAATCTCTGATAGGAGGTCTTTGACATTAAATAACACTGACAAATTGTTATCACCTGGCGTAGTGTAAGTTGTATTCATTTGAGTAGTTGCTTTGTAGCATGGATCCTTGTAAATGGTAGATCTTCACGATTCTTCAGGAGGACAGTTCCGGCGAGACCAGTTGCTGTTAATCTTGTCTAGATTTTGTTGATTATGATGGTATTAGCAAGATATTGTGCACTTTTTAGGTGGCGGACATGAGTTCCTGGGAGATGCTGTTCTTATTTGACTGAATTATTATTTAATCCAGTTATAATGTCTTTAAATAATGTATGATCGCTTATTTAAGGATGGCCACATTGATGATAGGCTATCATTAGGAAACTCAAGTTGATTAGCACTTAGGCAATTTATGAGAAAGGTAGTAAGAATGATAGAGTATCGAAAGATAAAATCATGGATCAATAAATGATAAAAATAAGTGAGATGTTTAAGATTTTCATTTTATTTCTATAACGGGCGGATACTTAATGAAAATGGAATAATTTTGTGAGTGACACTAAGACTTCAGCAAGTTCCATGTTGGATTTCATAATGTTAGGATGTTGAATTTAAAATTAAATTTTAATGATGTGATGAATTGTAATGGTATTAGCCCACAAAGAATTTGATTTCATTTTTTATTTTAAAAATTTCTAGTCACGTAACGATGTAAATATTATTGTCATTTAGTTCTAGTTACTATGATTTCGTTAAAGTGGGATGATCCTTCCAAGAAACTAACATTTTGATATCTTTCTTTATTTGGTTGAGAAATATTTTAGCCTTACATAGTTAGTTGAATGATTACTTGTTACGACAATAAGGGCCTTGTGTTAAATGTAAATAGAAATTCATCGATGCTCACTGAATGTCCATGCCTTGAGTAGAACTTCATGTATCACTGTTGACTCCAGCCAAGGCATATTCACAACACCTACGAACCCTCAATAACAACGGACCACGGACGGTTATTATACTAGCTTTGCTATTGGCTAATGTAATATGTCTTTTGACGTCATTACGAGGAATTATGTGAATTCAATTCTATTATCAACACTACAGTTATCAAACTGTGATCTGACTAACAGCAGGATTTGTTTTATCCCATCTTTGAACTCCACGTCATATTCAGTTTGCTGCTCTAAAATATCTCATACCACAAGCAAAGTTGGCTATAGCAACTCACCTGTACAACCCTTGTAAGCACCAACTGTATCACATATATTCCAAACTGTCAATTTCAACAGAGTCCAATTTTCTGCAGATCATCATTTTACTCTCTTTGGCAATACCATTGTACAAATGAGTGCTCACAAGAAATTACTCGGCCTAAGGTATGACATCAACTATGCCTGTATTGACACATGCATCAGTCAAAGCTGTCGTGAATATGCTGTGCTACAACAAGGAGGGATTTGCTTTGTTGAAACTAAGAAAATCATAATGACTCAGATCAATTACAAAGAATGATGAGTATGTGCTACAGATAAAGAATGTACTATATCACATAACTGAGATCGCAGTCTTGCCTAAGCCACGGACGAAGGAGGCCGCAGTGAGTTGTGGGTCCCGGGAGGGGAGTGGAGTTCGAGAGTGTGGAGTGTTGGAAGGTCGCCGAGAAGTGGGCCGACAATGATTGGTATAGAACAGTACAGAGTGACGATAGGAAGATGGCAGAGGAAAATGAAGAAAGAAGAAAAGAAGCCAGGTGGGTGTAAAATGGATATGGAGAGGAAAGGAGAACTATTGTTATCGGCAGCGGTGATTATAATTTTACTATGTATTGGGGGGGTCGAGTTGAACCCAGGCCCGTCATCTAGTAGAAATGAGGAAAGGGAAAATATGGACGCTATCAAAAGAGCTGTAAGAGAGGTGTTGACAGAAGTTTGCCCTTTCGGGCAAATAAAAGAGATGATTGAAGAACAAACCAGCAAGATTGAAAAAATGGAAGTATGGATAAGAGAAAAAACGGACGACATGGATGCACAGGCGAGAAATAACACCGAGGAAGTGGTAGCATTAAGGGAAAAAGTAGGACGACTTGAAGAGGAGAATTGCAGGCTGAAAGCAGGAGTGGAAGCAAATACTTTATACAGAAGGAAGAAGTGCTTGTTTATTTATGGAGTGCCTGAGGAGTCGAGAGAAAGCAAAGTACTTACTACTTATAAAGTAGTGGATCTAATACAGGGAAAAATGAAAATAAACTTTAGTGAAGTAGATATTGATGATGTGCAGAGAGTGGGGAGAACTAGAGGCAACAGGCCTATAAAGTTACAATTGTTTTCAACGTTGATGGCGGATGTTGTGTTAACAAATGCGGGAAACGTACAGAGGGAGAAAATATGGATAAAGAGAGACGTGGGAAGTGACGCGATCAAAAACGAGAGGATACTCAGAAAACACAGGATACTGGCTGTAAAACAGGGGCTGAAGGCAACTATTAGAGGTCAAAATCTAGTGGTGTCAGACAGAAGCTGGAAGAGGATCTGGTCTGTGGATAGATTGATGGATTTAGAAGTGAAGTTAAAACAAGATGAGGAAAAGGAGAATAGTGCAATAAACTGTAGGCAAATGAGGAGAAATACAAATAACAGTGTGCTGAGGATGGACGTAGGAATGAAGTCAAAGCAGGCCGAAGAAAAAGAGAGTAGTGCAGCGATTAGTGGAGATGATAGGCAAAATACCAGAAGTATCAGTGTACCGTGTGAAGAGAGGCAGGGAGAAGTGCCAAGTGCTAAAGTGACAAATAACAGTGTTCGGAGTGAAGAAGTGCTGGTAGAGAGGCGAAGTGAGAATATGGCTATTTGCAGTGAAGAGGGAAGTAAAGGAAGTGTATGCAGTGAAGTAAGGGAAGCGCAAGGTAAAAAGGTAACGGCAAGGTTAAACTTGGGGAGCCTCGACCAGAGTAGGGCCAGATACAGGAACAGAGATCTGACAGTTACTAGAAGTAAAAAACAGTAGTAGGTGGTTTGGTTACTGAAAGTAGAGATGAGAAGCGAGAATGGTTGGTAGGGTTTGGACATTGGTATATAGAGTACTTGTGTAGGGTAAGAAGTCTTTTAATTATAGTGTATTTCAGAGAAGTAGTGCATAGGGACCTATATGTATATGTGAGAGTGGAATAGGTATTATGGGGTGCTCCGGGATCGCATATGGATATTTTAAGTTTATTATTTACTGTAAGTAAGGCAAACGGTTCATAGAGGAAATCTACCGTTGGCCAGTTGATTATTAATATTATTATTATTATTATTACTATTATTATTATGAGTATTACCATTATTTTATTATTATTATTATTATTATTATTATTATTATTATTATTATTGATATCACTATTATTATTTTATATGTGGGTAGGGGGTATTGTATATTTAGTTATTTATTTATTTATTCATCTAATTATTTATTTGACGTGATAGTGTGAGAGAGGTGAGTTTATTATCATTTTGTAAATTTTGGTTTGTTTGTATGGAGAGGAGAAAGAAATATGAGGTTGGAGAGGTGTTGGTATATGCGTGATTGGTATTTGTGTTGTTTGCAGTATTGATTAGGTGTAGGTCAGTAACAATAAAGTGACGAAAGCGCGAACGAAATAAGGACACTTGATGAGCATGCTTGAATATTGAGTAAGAGACTGCTACAGCAAATGACTGTTACGAATAATACTCTTATACATAGATTATTATTATTACTATTATTATTACTTTCATTATTATTATTACTATGTTTCTCTTTTTTAGTTTTACTCTACGATAATTTTTGCTTCTTTTTCTTTTTTGGTGAACTGAGTGGTTTATTATTATTATTATTATTATTATTATTATGGTATTTATGTGTGGAGGCTGGTGTCTGGTATGAGTATTTAATTATTATTATTACTATTATTATTATTACTATGATTCTCTTTTTTTAGTTCTACTCTATTGATTCTGGGGGTTAATTCTACGGAATGAGGGGCATGGCACGAGGCTCTGAGGATGACTGCTGTGGTGGCTCTACTTTAGGGGTTTCACGTTTCCGGAGTGTCCAAACGAGCCTTATGACATGCCCAGGGGATACGATAATTTTTTCTTCTTTTTCTTTTGTGATCTGAGTGGTTTATTATTATTATTAATATTATTATTATTAGGGTATTTATTTGAGGAGGCTGAAATGTTGTGATGATGGGGTATTCATTGTTAAAATGTGGTGAGAGTAGAAGTATGTCTGTTAACTAGATTGTAATTAGAGAAGTTGGCAGAGCGGTCTATGTGTATGTGTGAGAGTAAGCAAAATCTGAAAGATGGCTGGTTTGGTATGCAATCGTGTAATGTTGCTGTTGTAGCTTATTTTGGAGTAGGTCAGGGAACAATAAAGGTGATGAAAATGCTGAAGCATGAAGGTTTGCGTGATGAGTGGGTACGTGTGAATGATAACAAGCAGAGAGTTGCAACACCAGCAATAGAATGTAAATATAGGCCCGGCTGAGGAGGTCTGGTCTATAACTGTAGCGTTAGGTCTTTTTGTTTTATTGTTCATTTTATTTTGTATATGGTGGAGAGGGGTGGCTTAGGTTGAACTACGTTTATTAATTTTATTAGTTATTGATGTTTTAAGTGTGAATTTAGAATTAGACAGGGGAGTAGCTGGACGTGGCATGAAGAGACGGAAGATGACTACCGTGGTGACCTAACTTTTGAGGTCACGTTTCCGGAGTATCTGACAGGCTTCATGGCATGGCCAAGGTGTACAGTAGCAGTATTTAGTATTTATTTATTTATTTATTATTATTGTGAACATGTACTCGGGGCTGAACGCCTGTTTTGTTCATTAATAAACAACAACAACATAACTGAGATGGTGCAATTTTTTATCCATACATATAATAAGAAAGGAGTAAATCATGAAGAATGAATCACAGAGTATGTTATAAAATAAATAAAATAAGGTTAGCTTCCTCAACAAGAATATCCAAATACGCCATCAGATGTAAATTATAAACTAAGGTGTATAACACATGTGGGGTGTGAAGCAAAATTGGGCTGCATTTTCAAATAAATCACATCATCTGAGGTCATGTGCTTTCATTCATACCAAAAAATATACATCATAAAATGTTATACCATACTATCAAAAATATTCTCAATAAGAAGCAATCTATAGACATTCAACATTGAAGAAAAGATAATTCACAACAAAAGGGTAAAAAGGCAAGCCGAGTGCCTGTTCATGTTTCATCCAAATGTAAAGAAAAATCTGAAAATACAGTGCTAAATTGCCATGAGCACATAAATGACAGTCTGACCTAGTACCAGATTAATGGAAAACTATTAATTTGTGTGTATGAATCTCCACAAAAAGACAAGCATATGTTTCAGTTCGGAATATTCATTCCTTGTAGTCCGGAATGACACTATGACTTATATACAATTTTACAGCATTTGACGGCTATGGTGTTTGCATGGCTCAATGTGATGTTCTGGACGTTCCTTTCCGTGATGATTTAATGCTCTCTGTTGTGAGATCTTCCCACAGGTGTTGCAAGGAAATATTAAATCCTTGTAATTTAAAAAGACGTACTCACGAAGTATTCTTCACCTTGATTACTAAACCTCACATTACACAGGAATTAGGATACTTGTCAGGATATATATATAGAATGGTTTTTGAAAACAATCATTTGTAAAGAGCACATTTCACATGTTTCTAGAATAATGAATAATGCTACTTGCTTTACGTCCCACTAAATACTTGTTGTGGAATTCGGAGACGCCGACGTGCCGGAATTTAGTCTCCCAGGTGATGTTTTACGTGCCAGTGAATCTACTGACATGAGGCTCATGTATAAGAGCACTTTCAAATACCACTGGACTGAGTCAGGATTGAATTCGCCAAGTTGGGGTCAGAAGGCCAGCGCCTCAATCGTCTGAGCCACTCAGCCCGGCAATTTTCAAGATAGAGACAGGCTATCATCGTGAACTTTGGAATACACCCAATCAAGCATAAAAACGACATACATCTAATTCATATGAATCGCAATGCAAGATAACAATATTCCATTGCTGCTGAAGCAAAGTCCACTAATTGAATAAATTATAATTAACTTGGGTATATTCTGGTGCAATTTGCAATCTGAGAGTCATCTAAATGTTCTGTACGTATTTCCGCATTTGGAACAAATTTAAGGTCTACAATTACGCCCCTGAACTGCAGAAGGCCGTAGCCCTCAGCGCATTTATAGGGTTAATTTACTTTATATCACTATGTGTAATACCATGTCGTCTTAGGGCAACCGCTCGTTTAAAAGTCCTTCCACACGTAGAACAGGGAAATTGCCTATCACCATCATGTGACATACCATGTGTTTTGAGTCCAGAATTAGTCTTGAACGTCATTCCACACAATAAACACTTAAAGGGCCTATCATCGCTATGAGTTAACCCATGTTGCTTCAAAATTTTCGCAGTCTTGAAGGACTTCCCACAAGTTAAACATCGGAAAGGTCGGCTCTCACTGTGCTTAATTCCGTGTCCTCTGAGGTCATTGTATGTTTTGAAAGCCATTCCACATACTGAACAATTAAATGACCTAGAATCAGCATGCCTAGTGCTATGCTGCTGGAGGACGTTCGCATGTTTAAAAGATATTCCACAGATAGAGCAGAGGAATGGCCGTGTGTCGCTGTGCGTGATACTATGTATCTTCAGGTCGGCCTTCGTTTTGTAGGTCTTTTTACAAATTAGGCACGAGAATGGCCGAATCTCACGGTGGGAGATACAGTGTGATCTAAGATTTGACGAGGTTTTAAATGTTTTCCGACATGTTGAACATGAAAACGGGCGCTCATCGCCATGTCTCATTTTATGTTCCTCCATGCAGCGCGCTATCTTGAACGTCATTCCACAGATTGTACAAACAAAAGGACGATTTTCACAGTGCGTAACTCGGTGTTTCCTCAGGTTTTTAGCAGTCGTAAAGGTCTTTTCACAAACAGAACATGGGAAAGGCCTCGATACTGCAGGATTCGCTACACTGTAATCAAACCATACCACTTCTGAAGAAGAACAGAACAAAATTCAGCACAGATTCCCTAACAAAAATCAATACAAGTATCAAAATGTAGTATAGATGGCTAGCGTGTCTTTATCTGTGGCAACGTTAGAGTTCGAGGCCAACACTTACACTATATCATAGCATTAATACTACACAATTACAAGAATATTAATGAGTATTAAAGAATATTAAAACTAAAACAAACCATGAAGAAACTTAAGTATGGTGGTACTAATAACAAGCATACAGATAATAATAATAATAATAATAATAATAATGCACTTAATTATCCTTAGGAATATGCAATACAAGTACATAAATTGAGAAAATTATAAAATAACATTAGTAATAATAAAGGAAGAAAATATTCACTCATTCACACATCCCTCTTCATACTAGTCAGTTGGAAGCACTCATAAAGTTATTTCGGAAATCTAGTTGTAACTTGTAACTAGAATGCAGTACCCGTGAAATATAGTGAGAAAGGAGCCAGGTCCTGTAACGTGCTTATGACTTCAGGACACGTAATTGAATGTTCGAAGAACGGCAATTCTGTACACCTGAAGTTAAAAGACGATATTTCAATGCTGCAAAACTGGTGCATACGAAGCCATGACAACTCGCAATAATCTGGTGAGATATAGAAATTATGTTCCAGCATAAATAAATATATGATACAGGTGTTTAAACTCCATTCAAGCAACTTATGAGTATAGAGATATGTCTGAGAGTAGAGAGTTACAGTAATCTAGAGCAGGTAAGATTTAGAGATTGTCCATTTTGTATTTTAGAAGTTTTGAATATATAGTAGAGTTTGAGAGGAAATTTGTGAATTTTACGACATATATATGTCAAATGTTCAATCCAATTTCATGTCTCAATTGTTGTAAAACCTAAGTTTTTTACTGAAATAAATAACGGAGTAACAGAATTATTTAACATGATTGGGTACATGTCTACTTTTTAATTGAGGTCAGGTTTCTTCTGATACAAAATATTACAGTGTGAGTTTTGTTGGTGTATATTAATAAACTGTTATTATTGGCATAGTCACTGAGTCATAGTATATCAGCATTTAATCTATTAATGGCTAAATGAATGTCTTGTGGATAAAAGTGACAATAAATCTGAAGATATTCAGCATTGATGTAGTACCAACGTTAATGTGAAACTTATGTCGTTCACACTAATAACAAATAAACAGGGCCCAGAACCGACTGCAATGGGGCACCTACTGACTGGTTAAGGCACCCTTAGTACATCCTTTTCCACTGGTACTTGTTGCTACCAGTTGGTGAGGTCAGAGCTAAAATGTTTAGAGTTGTCACTTTAAAGTTCCGACTTCAGATCTTGTGCTGTAGTAATGGAGGCCTAACTGTGTTAAACACACTACTTAGGTCTAGCAGCTTCACTAAAGTCACACACCATATGTCTACTGCATATCTCAAGACCAACACTTTCACTAAATCATAGCATTAAAACTACACAATTACAAGAATATTCATGAGTATTAAAGAATATTAAAACTAAAACAAACCATGAAAAAACTGAAGTATGATGGTATAAATAGCAACTATACTGGTAATAATAATGCACTTAATTATCCTCTGGAATATGCAATACGACTACAGTACATAAATTTTGATAAATATAAAATAACATCAGTAATAATAAAGGAAGGAGTTTTAATGTCAATCTATAACAAAATTAATTTCTATTTCTTAAGAAATTGTTCACTCATTCACACATCCCTCTTCATACTAGTCAGCTGTCCGTTACTCAGAAGAAAAATTGTTTGCCGTGCCATATCCATTATAAAGCCAGATTGAAAAGACAAGGAGAGAATTCTGGATCAGATATTCAGTGATTTGTGGACGAGACATTCGACTGCTATTGAGAGAGGTTGGAGAAAGGAAACAGGACAGTAATCTGATGGAGAATCCAAGGTATTGGTTTCCAGAATAGGCCTTGCAAGTGCATCTTTCTAAATATCAGGGAATACTTAATCAGCGAGGAAGTACTCGATTATGTACACTACGTATTGACAAGACAACACTCCGAGGAGGTTTTAATTAATTTCTCAGGTCGTTCATTTTGTCATCAGTCCACAGATGGGTTTGATGCATCTCTCAATGCCATCCTAACCTATGCTAACCTATTCATTTCTACATAACAATTAAGTCTTACATCTGCTCTAAGCTATTTGTCACATTCATACTTTGGTCTACCTCTAACATGCTCACCACCTACACTTCCCTCAAAATGAAAATGAACAAGTTCTGGGTGTCGTAAGATGAGTCCTATGATTCTCTTATCAAATTTAGCCTAATCAACCTCCTCTCAACAATTTGATTCATTACTTCTTCATCTAACCTTCACCATGCTTTTGTAATACAACATTTGAAAAGATTCTATTTTTCTTTCTATCTGAGCTAGTTATCTTTTTTGTAGTAGTTGAAACATTTTTTTTCAGTTTCAAGTAAGTTAATCCAAACCTAATGTTTTTCAGTGTATCCAAAAAAAGGAGTTGAAGACAGAATATAGCATGTCTTAAAACATCACCAGATTATTTTGAATCAGATTTTAATTCTTATTTGCTAATGAATATAATAATATGAACATGTTAAAGACAATGCACATAGATGAAAGAAAACACAAGGCAAATAGTTGTAGAATCCAAAAAGAAATCGTGGGAAGATTTTTATAATAACTTGGAAAGGCTAAGTCAGGCAGCAGAGAAACTTTTCTGGACAGAAATGAAAGCATACCCAGTACACATTTGCAAAGCCTGACCAGATAAACGAAAAGCAGACAATGGGAAATCGATGAGAAAAGAGAGACATACTGCTGGTGTTCAATGTGTTCTTGTAGCACTTTGTATACCTGAATGTTCAATTGATTCCACACTGAGGTTCTGTATGTGTATGCCTTTTTTCTTGCTGTATGACTGGTCTTGCTCCTTTCTTTGATAATGCCTCATTTTGTCATCCTGTGTGCCAGTAATTTGACTTGTTATTGTATTGTGTAAATAATCTCAGGTATACACCTAGTCACCTTCTTTGTATACCTCATTGAGTTATTTGGAACTAAGAATAATTGGGCCTAGGTTTTCAATAGGTCTATAGTGCTGCATTTACCTAATCAAAATGTCTTCACAAAAGTACCCATGAAAAGCAAAGCAAACCAAAGTCATCTCCAAACAGGCCATAAGGCCCTTGGAGGTGTGGGAGGTAAAGGCTTCCAATATCCATAACCTTGGCACTTGATGGGGTAGAGTGGTTAGCTCTACACCCAGTCACCTTTGTCCCCAGGAATTAATCTGGTACTCATTTTTGGTGTAGGCTGAGTGAACCTCAAGGCTATGTGCAACTCTGGAAATGGATGTGGGAACCAGAACAGCCCAAGGTTGAATTGGGTATACCTCTTGTAGTGAAATCTGAAACAGCAACCAGGATCAAGTGCACGCTCCAACAAATGGCTAGGATGGCATTTTGTTTACAGGATTTCTCCAAAAATTTGATTCATTACCTCTTCATCTAACCTTCATCATTCTTTTGTAATACAACATAATTATTGTAATATTATAATAATAATAATTATTATTATTATCACAACACCTGTTTGGTAATCAAGTAATACCACAATACTTTCTTATGAAATCTGCCATGTGTTAGCTAAAAGAAGGAAGTTTTTCAGTGATGACAAAGTAGTTAAACAAGCAATGACAAAGGGTGCAAAGATAAATCCAAACTTGTTTCTTCCATCAGATATATTCAGGCACTGCTATCAAAGATAGCAGCCAGTTTAGATTTAATTTTCGTGCTCTCTCTTATGCGAACACATCAGATGAGGTCACCTTGCGACAAGCTGATCTGGAACAGGTGTGATATTAGAAACCACGTCCACAACATCAGAAGTACTTGGCAAATGTGAAACATACCCTACCTTTGAATTATAATCTTGTGTCACTTTGTTCCAAAAGAAAATAAGTAGATAAGTACCTAATTAATGAAAGTTTTATTTCTCCAGTAATACAAAGATCATGAAACATTACATAAGCTAACTAAACTTCAAAGTAGAATGTCAATCCACTGTAGTATTGCGATAGAACAGGTTATAAATACCTTAATTACTAACAAAAAGCTCATCTGCATTTGAATCATCTACCTCAATTATGTAAATTGGTAAATTTGTGGTCTCCTCCACCAGATGTTGTTATGTCTCACAAACTCCTTTTAGAGGAAAGAAAGGAAAAACCAATAGCAGGACTCAAGAGGTATTGCCAATGAAAGTGTGCATTTGAAAAGAACTAGTCATAAGTGATTCCAAGTGGGCTTAAATCAATAATGATCATTCACCTCTTTGCTGTGTTATCAAACATTTCTACAATTCAATTTTCATTCAAAAATACACTTATGATAGCAGACAGCAATCGCAAATCATAGACTTACCACTTGAAATGATGTAAACAAAACAATGAAAGTGCAGGCATAAACAACCTACCATAAGTTTGAAGGACAGAGCACAGGAAGGCATGGTGCTGATGTTATAAGTGTTCTACAAAGTGATTTATATGGTTTTGAAACAAGTTGGATGATGGCAGCATGGTCTGTCTATGCTGTTACACCACCCAAATACACACTTGAGCTTTGTCTCCAATGTGTTAACCATAACTAAATGTTCACTATTATTTCTGAATATACAAGTGATGATTAAATTTCTTCCTGGCATTCCCACACTTAATTGTGATTCAACTCTTTCAGTTCCTAATTTTAGTTGTATATATTCAACAGACCATACTTCCTGATGCTTTAGAATATCGTCTCACATGCTGTGTGATTTTGAAGTATGTCAGGTATGGTGATAACTCTGTACATTTTAATTCCTACATCCTGTTGAGTGCCAGGCATTATTGAAAAAGAAAGAACGATGTTGACACTTTGTATTTCCAAGTCAGAATACCTTCCTTCACAACATTCTTTTAAAGCAGCTGTTGTTTCCAACCTTGGGAACAGGTAGTTTCAGAGAGTCCTCAGTTTAATTTGGATTGTGTCACAACAAGCAGCGCACTAATTTACTATACGTATATTTTATTTGCTCTTCTCTTTAACTTGCAGATTCAAACTTTATTTACATTCAATGAAAAATAGAATTCTCACAACCTCAATTTTTATTTATACAGAAAGCAAAAAGCATAATCACTTCTTCACAATATTATTTTAAACAGTTATTTTAATCATGATGAAACAGTTCTAATAATGAATGAGAGGAGGAATACCAATTTGTTGATTAAATCGGTGTGTTTCATTTGTAATTCTAGTGTGAGTATTCCCAAAAGGGTAACGCAAACAAAATTTTTAAATAAACATTTAAACTTCAAAAGAAAATTCCCAATCAATTTCGAATTAAGGAGAGGAAAAGTGAAGGATTTGAAATTCACATTAAGATTGCAACAGTCTTATTATTACAAAGCCTGTTCAGTAATCAAGCAATACCACAATACTTTCTTATAAAATCTACCATGTGTTAGCTAAAAGAAGGAAGTTTTTCAGTGATGACAAAGTAGTTAAACAAGCAATGAACAGTGCCAATGAATCTTAATTCAAGGGGTGCAGACGTAAATCTGAACTGGTTTCCTCCATCAGACATATTCTATTTTCTTGCAAAACACTTCCTAGTCAGACTAAGCATGTTTCTGATGAATTGAAAGTTCAGTTATACTGCGATTTCCAGTTGTGAGTACGGTACCTATATTTTTCAAGTCATTTTCAAGAATGCACAGACATATCAGATGAACAGCTGTAGATATTTATCAGAATAGTATTTGCTGATGTTAGAGTGAAGGAAGAGTTCCTTCAATTGCCCAGGGGCAGATTCCCTATCTATTGTTTTCCTAACCTTTTCTTGAAGGATTTCAGAGAAATACAAAATTTATTAAATATCACCCTTGGTAAGTTATTTCAGTCCCTAACTCCCCTTCCTATCATAACCTACCACAATGACACGGGGGTAACTTGTGCCCAACCTACTGGGCCTTAGCAGAAAAAGAACAGGTAAAGTAAATGGCCCAAAATACAAAATGGATGGAGGCGTGTACTTGCACTCCTAAATATTTTTAAAACTGAAAGGCAGTAGGCTGATGAAACAGGGGCTATTCCCAAACTATGGAAGTGACTCGTATAATGAAGAAATTTTAAAACTTTAAGGAAGAGAAGAAAATCAGTTACCAAAACGTAGTCACCTCCAACCAACATGAAGGGGAGCTCGAAAGGGTAAAGCATTTTCTATTCCCGATTTACAATTAAAGATATTTACATAAGCCGGCAGAAAATTACATTACAGAAAAGTAGGTTACATGGTAAAAGTTTCGGACCTTTCCCGCAGGTTAAACTGCTGAACTACCAAGAAATAAATATGTTAAACGGCCATTACCTTGCTGAAGACCTGCTGCCTGATGAAAGAGGCACCTGCTGCCTCCTGCTTCACGTGCACACACTTAGTTAGCTGTTGATCAAGTGGCCAAGAGACATGAAAAACAGCAGTTTATATACCCTCGGGGAAAGTTCGAGACCTTTCATGAATAAAACAGCCACACCCTCTCAATTTTATTGGCTAGTTTAAGTTACACACCAAATCGAAGAAGAGGCCTGTGATTGGTAGGAAATTAATTAGAGAAATTCTGGATTGGCTAAATTCAAAACTGGCGGAAGGAAAAGATAATTATTGCCAACCCACAAAAGAATGAACAAAATTTAGTAAAGAACAAAACTTATGAGTACAAAATTTCTTCAAAAAGGTTCCTTCACTTCGCACCAGGGTGCATGATCATAGTTTTTTTTTTTTGTAGAGACATCTATGAGAGAACGTCCACACTTCTTGAATCACGGAAAACAAAACAAGTTGAAATTCACACAGTACTGGCAACTTCATAATCACAAAATTAAGGTAGTGACATCTTCTGAGCAAAAGTTTAAGGTCTAGTTTTAAGTTCAGTGTTTCTCCAGAAGAGGAGTTCTAATTGGCGCAAGATTTAAACGTGCAGCGTAGAGAGGTGTACCTCCTGGTACAATTGTTACTATCAAAATGATAGATTACATTTTTTTAAATGTTTGTGCAGCAAGAATTGGTATACAAACTGCTATTCTGCTGTTCCTGCAAGCATGGATAGTTTCATACAGTTTGAGAACAGTCAACAGAATTTGGGGATTGTTTCCTGATTTCTAAATAAGGCAGGCACATCAGTCCCTATCATACACGGTACACAAAACACAGATCCTTTATAAATATATTTGTTCCATATTTTTCTTGAAAATGATGTTCCTTGAGAAAAGTATTCTTAAATAAATTCTTTTTTTTTGGTAGTTGTTTTTTACGTCGCACCGACACAGATAGGTCTTACGGCGACGATGGGACAGGAAAGGGCTAGGAGTGGGAAGGAAGTGGCCGTGGCCTTAATTAAGGTACAGCCCCAGCATTTGCCTGGTGTGAAAATGGGAAACCACGGAAAACCATTTTCAGGGCTGCTGACAGTGGGGTTCGAACCTACTATCTCCCGAATACTGGATACTGGCCGCACTTAAGCAACTGCAGCTATCGAGCTCGGTAAATAAATTCTTTATGAAATGTAGCAATCATGCATTCTGTTTAATGGACATACCTGAACGATTAATTTGCAATTAGTACATATCCTAAATTAAAAACAATATCACGATAAAACTTACGTGAATTATCTAGGTACTGTACATAGACTAGATACATTTTAATGATCTTAGTAACTAATCACATATATCACAGGCTGCTAATGATATAAAAACATGGATGTTTCTAGATGTCAGACATTAGCCTTACAAGTGACTCCAGTGAATCTTCAACTGATGGCGACGCTCTAGATTTATCTGATGATTTTAATTCTAATAGAGCAAGGACAAGGAATGAAAATTCTTTTGAGGTTATTGTGTTTAAATATAATGATCAAGAGTTCATGGAACATTTTAGAGTCATTCGACACGTGGCAGAAAGTTGGGCTGAGCGTTTTTCCAAAAGCCTAATTTTAATTAACAAGCTGGAGAAAATAGAAAATTAAGTAGCTTCAGATGGATGCTTATATTTTTAGGTTTGCTGGTAATTAGACAGCATCATGATGTAAGTGATAGATTCAACAAAACTTTAAGAACACTGCATAAATTCATAAAATGTATGGTGTACTTCATCATTAATTTATCTTGTCAGATAATAAAGTGGCCTGCCTACAGGAGATGAAATCACTACTATTGAAAGACACTTTATGCACAATCATTTTCCCAGAGAAATAATAGTGATAGATGGTACACAAATTCGCACTGACAAGCCAAACATGATCCTGATAACTACCTTAACGAGAAATAATTTTATTCCATCCAGTTTACAATGCCCATCATTTTACACCTAACAAATTAGTAAAATGGTTTCACTTTATCAAAGGAATAAGATGACCCTAATCACAAAACCAAATTTTGCCTCAGTTACCAGTTGTGTGTGAGAACAGGCCCCCTTGTCTACCCAACTCGACACATTTTAAGGACCGTGGTCAGCTGAGCATGCAGAGGAATATGATGTAAAACTAGATGGAACATAGATTTGGCTTACTAAAACGAAAGTTTCATCAATTATATCACATAGAATTGAAGAAGATTCCCAATATTGAAGAAAAGTTTGAATACCATTAAAAATAAACAAACAGGTTATGAGGTGCCGATTACTCTAGAGCAGATAGAGTTTGTAGGAGCCGAGGATAGAGATGACAAATATGGGATAGCCAGGAGAAATTATGCTGCCTTTAATGTACTTCGATCAGATTTAGCTGCCATAAAGGAGTTTACATTTAATGAATAACAGAAATACAATGATAAATTGTACAAAACACATCAAATAAGTTCAATTGTGGAAGTTACATTTATATTGTTCTCTATCAGTTGATTCAGGATGTTATTCCTCTCTTCAATGAGATTATTGCTTCTTTTCTTTACTTGCAATGACTTTTCTTGCAATTCTATTTTTCTTTCATATTTAGCATTCTCAAAATCTAAGCTACCCTGATATTTTAAACTCTCTCTAACACATCACCTTTATACTGTTTTCCACCTGATCTTACTGAATGCCTGTTTTAGGTTGGTAATATGTTATTAACAGTTGGATTTGCTACAGCTGGTAAAAGATCATCAAATGCTAGAGAGGCTGCCTTACTGCAGGAAGCAAAACTTCCTTTGGCTGTTTCACATGATGCAGTTACTGGAAGATGTGCAGTTGTAGTGGTTGATAACAGGAGTTCAGGGCAATTATTTCCATTTTTACTGAAAAATTTCATCCATTTCCTTCGCATACTCAAAGGTCTTCCAACCCCTCCCTGTTTTATTAATACTGTCTATGTATTTCTTGTAATTACTTTCTGTTACATGACATCTATTTTCAAAGATGGCTGGGGAAATTTTCAGACTGAACACTTTATTAATTTTCATTGCTATGAACTCCCAGAATCTCTTCACACTCCTAATTTCATTTGACCCTACATTGTTCCTATATTTTTTGAATAGGTCTATTAATAGTTTGATGTTATCATGTGACCATGACCATGTATATATAGCATCACTATATGCAGACAAGCCTTGAAAAATCAAAAATACTTGGAGGTCTTCTGTAAAATATAAATAAAAATTGGTTCATTCATTGCAACATATTATTGACAATGATATTTCATATACAAAAGACTGAGTAATTAATACTATCCTGTAAAAATCCACAGAATTTACATCATATAGACTTTGAAATAAGTTGTTTTATTCATACCTTGCATGTTGTGCAAAAATATTTCTGCTTCTCAGTCAAAATGAGTGACATAATTATGATAAGATATTACATTCAGAAGAACACAACCTCAATCAATCAAATTAAATAGAAATTAATTGGCAATTGTGCTGACATCTAATGTCAATATTTACTAATAAGTGACTGTTCGCACAGGAAAGAATTGGAAAACATTCCCAACTATTACTAATCCATGCATATGACCTTCTACAAATCTTGAACTATTAGATATTTGCTGTATGAACAAAGGTAAGAAAAACCCCACAATTATGATTGTTATAATCATAATAAAATTTCAACTACAGTTCCAAGAAAGGCAGTGATATAACGAGAAAATGACAAACGGAAGTTAACTGACAAAGTAGCCAGCACACCTCACGTTAATGACAGAGCATCACACCACCTTGCACTCTTTGCTGGACTAGCAAGGAGAGAGGAAGCACTTCATTACCAGCTCGCCTCACGTCAATGACAGAGCATCACACCACCTTGCACTCTTTGGTGGACTAGCAAGGAGAGATGAAGCACTTCATTACCAGGTCGCCTTACAACAATAACAGAGCGTCACACCACCTTGCACTCTCTGCTGGACTAGCAAGGAGAGAGGAAGCACTTCATTAAGATAAGTTCCAACTTTTTAGTGTTAAAGGGTATAAACAAGATTTAAACATTAATCTTTTTATATTTCTACAGAATTTTCATGAACTCAGTGATTTGATAGAATTTTCTGATTTTCATTCAGGAATAAATAAGGCCATTCTATTTTAATTATGTTGTTTCTCTTTCTGCTATAAGCTGTTATATGTTATTTTTTCTAAATTTTTTAAATTCATACATTAGATTCAACAGACTGAAGAACCCAACTGTTATTCTTTAAGTCAACCACTGTACAGAAAGCCAAGGATCTGTTCCTGTTTGGAGGAGCTATTAATATTACAGTGACTCTAGGATGTTTTTGTTATCACTTTGTTCCTTCTGTCCCGAGGACATCCTAAGACTCACCTTTTTCTATGTCAAGCGTCTGTGTAGGAGAAGTAATGTCCAAGTGATATTACTGTTCACCTCCACATGTGCCTGTGTCACTGATTCCATGTTCACCTCATAGCCAAGGAATGAACTCATGTTACTTTTCACCTCCACTACTAGAAACCCAAAAAAGTGGCACAACTAACGGCCATCACTGTAGAGTTATGCAATGCAGTTTCTGAAGATGTGTCAAAAAGTCATCACCAACATGACAAATGACAGGTGTTATCCACTGATGACATAATAATGTGATTACTTTTGTATCAGTTCACGTCAATCTTCTGCTAAATTCATACCAATGCAGGAAATAATTGCACAACCGGTACATGAACATCTCTAAAATTTCACAGCAAAAACTGCATTCAAATTATTTTCTAGATAATAAAACCCATAAACCCATCAGACCATAGACAGCATAGTATTGCATACAAATTGGATTTTAACAAACACTGCATTTTCTGAGAACATTGCTCTTGTGGTTTGAGCCCTTAATCTTGCAGATAAACTTTTGATACATTCCTCATATTTTAGAATTTCCCACCCCAAGTCCGAGTTAACTAAGAAGTCAGTTCATATCTTTCAACCTGGCAGCCATGGGTTAACTTGAATTTCAAATGCCATGCTCCCTCCCAAGCCCAAGATTAGATGATGCCCCAGTTCTGCTGTTCAAGATGAAGAGGTCTCACTTGATAGTATCCTCTGAAGATGACAACTGAATCATCATATCAGTGCACCATATTTTTATGATAATTTAGTGCCTTACAGTTTGTTATAACAGCTGTTGTATTTCTTCAAACATGGTTGGTTACCAAGTGCTGGAAAAAAAAAGTAAGACAGAACAGGATAGTTAAATTGCTTTAATGAATGATGGCTACTCTGACTTATATGCGAATAATAAAGATGAGTTTTCAGTGAATGAATCTATGGAAACTTCTCACAGGGTAGTTAGGTTGTAAAGTAACTTTGTACATTTGGGTTGCCATCTGTCATGAGTTTTTTCTAACATTTATCTGTACATCTGGCAGGAATTGAAATTTATTTTGAACTGTCCAGTGTTCAGTGATCATGCTTATGTTTATTAAGAACCAGTCACAAGCAAAATGATGAACCAATGAAAATAAAAATCTTAAATATAGAAATACAACTGCGTTTTCTGAATTAAAATATGACGATACACTATGGAGATGACCGCACGTCTACCACTCAGCAGCATGTGCGCAATGCATTTTTGCAGCTCTCTAATAAATCAGTGATAGGTCTAAGATTCCTCTGTTTCGTGTAATTTGATTCTAATCCTGAAAAGTACAATGATCTCCCTTCTTCAGTTTTCTAAAGGTGGAAAGTCACCGAAGAGTTTGAATCCTGGAGAATTAAAATGGACAAAGAAAGGAACTTTAATCCTCAAGTGAGTACCATATAAAGTGTTCAGAATGCTTCACGATGGATGACTTTGGAACTGCAATAGAGCAAGTTGGAAAGAAAGAATGTAAAATTAAGGCTACACTGAAAAGAACAGTAGCGCTGACTCTTCATCTGTAAAGAAAATCTTACGACTTATCTAAATCTCAGCATGCTACCGTGTATTTATCTGAGGAAAAGTTTTTAGCTACATATTAGCTGGTCCAAAAATATGATCATTAATCTGCTATGAATATCTCAGAAACTGGAGAATAATCAGTACATAAAATGAAGAATGGGAAGAGAAGTTTTGTGTAACACAGAGGTCACAAGCAGAAAAGGGCCAAGAAAACTGGACATATCTTTGTCAGATGAGGAAATACCTGAACAATAACAGCCACGACTGATGATCGGGAGGAGAGCTGTAAAGTGTTTATTAATCACCGTATTTTATTTTGCCTATGTAAGTATTTTGGCTGCAACCATCTGTAAAAAATTCCAAAACAACCACAGAAAGTCATTAAATATATGAGTGACCTGAAGCTATACTATTTTGAAATGAACAAGATCTCTATACTGTCAAATAATGAAGGAATTGTCGTTCTGAAAAAGAAATAATTGTATTAGGCAGAAGCAATAGAATTTCATGGAGTAAATGTGTAAATCAGGTTCCTATGACAACTGATATCAAAATCATTTGTTACCACGAGTTCAAAAATATAAATGACGCTAAGGGGTGAGTAGTTTCCTGAAGCAGATGGAATTCATCAAAGATTTAGGGCTGCTCAGAATACTGTACTGGCTATACCGCTACTTATTTAGAAACCAAAGTGCATAATGAACATGGTATGGTAATATCAGCAGAATTTCATATGCCAATGTTTTACCAATGCAATTTAATACTCAAATGTACAATTAAATGCCTCTAATGCATATAAGGCTGGCAGTGACTGGAGTAAGTGGTGTCCTGCATATTTTAAGAAGCTATATATTTTGCTTTTCAACATCATATTGAGCTCAGCCAAAACCCAGCATTCTTATAATTTTTTCCTATCTTATGCTATTGTATGGACAAGTGATTAAGATGAGATTCATGACTCACGTTTGCCAAGTGTTTGATAACTGAATTAAAAGGTTGTAATTCATTTTATATTGATTGTTTTATGATGTAAGAAAGCGTGAGCAGTCTCTTTCTCCAGGAAATCGGGGTAAGTAATCACTGTCGCTGTCAATCTGTTTGTAAGAATCTTGCCACACAAATAGAATGTCCACTACCTGGCCCTTACCTTGGTGAGGGGCCCCATGCTAATCCCACCTCCCAGGCTCTTTCCTTTACACTGCAATGTTTACAGTCACATCATATTAATGCAGTCCCTCTTCCTCTGCATACTGAAGATATACATGCAATTGTTGATTTATTTATTTATTTTGCATATGATGCAATACAATATAAAAAGAAAATAATAAAGATCTGTAAGTACATCAACAGAAATGGTATATCTCACACAACTGAAAGATTATGTTAGAACAGGAGTAGCTGAGTTCAGGTCCTCCAGAATTTCAGAGAAGGCACAGACGGAACAATCCAAATGATGTGTTCCATTGTTTGGGGAATGGTTGTTAGCACAGTTGTAATATAGGCTATCTGTCCAATCCCATTTATCTTTCACCTGCGTATCAGCAAATGTTGACTCAAATCTACCATAAAATCCTCTATGGTAGGAATTAATGGCTATGAGCTGGTCTGCTTGGACAGATCTGATGATAGATAAGGGAGTAGAGTCACTACACAAACAGTCCCAAACGTAAAGTAATATGGTGTTCATCGAGCACCTGAGTTCACGTTCGATGAGATTAGTGTTAGCACGGTGAATGTTCTTTAAAACCCCTACCATAATGAGCATGACTGAGTTCGAAGCTTGTTTATTCAACCTAAAGCCTTCCCTTGAACATGTAATAAACATAGCTGACTTTCATATCAACGTATTGAACACATCAGCCCAGAATAAAAAACTACTAGAAGTGATATCTTACAACGACCTACCTAGTCTTCCCTTACAACCTACTAATCAAATACACACAAAAATAATCACACTCCTCACACAATGACTGTTCATGCCATAACAAACAATTCACCAAAATTCCTAAACTATAGCCAAATTCCTCTTCCATCAATCTCAACTTGCAACTCCTTTTACTTACCCTATCCACTTTGTGTACCAAATACAAGTTGAAGTTTACCACTTGTAGAAACTCCCTGCCTGAGGTTAAATTACAAAGTTGTAAATATGATGGCTCGCCGATACGATGGTACAAGAGAACTCTTAATGAACGTGATTTTGAAGAAAATCATGTCCTTAGGAACAGAGTCAAGCAAGTCCTATGAAATACAAATACTTCAACTCTCACGCAGGCTATACAAAAGTAATGCTTGGAACCAACGTTGTTCACTGGGTATTGTAAAGGTCAGCAACAACAACAACAACAACAACAACACGTAGAACCAGTATTTTTCCCGTGACGAGCTTAATACATATTTTTCAGAATACTACCTAACCGAATTAACCAGTCAGGCATAAATGCATACCAATCATTCACCCCATCATCCTACTGCACACTTTACTTTCCAAGCAGTCTCTTGCATCTAAGTTCAGAGAGTACTTTAAAAAATAAGATCTAAAGTTGAAAGTATAGATATTATCCCTATACATTTCATCCATAATATTATAATATTGTTACATGCACATTCAACAACTGTTTTAAAAGTGGTACCTTTCCATCACTTTGGAAGTACGCAAATGTTACTCCAGTACTAAAGAATCCTCACCTTAAACTACCTCCTGATTACCATCCCGTCTTTACTGTCCCTGCATTTCCTAAAGCTTTGGAACCACTTGTGTACAAAAATGTACCACAACATTTAAGTAACCATTTCCTCTTTGACCCCTTACAATCAAGCTTTAAGCTGCTCTCCTTAAAGCAATAGAAGACATCAGATTTGCCATGGAACAATGAAAAGTGACAGCCCTAATGCTGTTATATTTCAGTGGCCTTTTGACACAACAGACTTACAATAATCAGTTAGGAAAATGGACTCTTACCTTTGAACTATTTAAGTTTCTTACATGTTATTTGCATCATTACTGGCAGCAGGTAATAACTCTTGATAGCAGTTCAGAATGGTAATGTATAAAAGTAGACACCTAACAGAGTAGTGTTTAAAGACCAAAACATCATTGTTGCACCTCAATGAGTTCTCATCATTATTAAAATAATGTAATTACCACTGACATGCAGATGACATTGAAATATGTAGCCAATGCAAAAATAAGTGAATTATCACATATACCGGTAGTGCAAAACGTGACTGCTGACTTAAAACAACTAAGCATATATGCACAATCAAACAGACTTCTCATAATCTCATCTAAAATGCAAGCAACCAAGTATGATTAATAGTACACGCGCTCCATATCTGCTAAGAAACAATAAAATCATCCTTACAGTACAACAGTATGACCGATGGAACATACCAAAAATGTCTTTCAGAAGATCCTTACTTTGCTTCATCCATTGAAAAGAAAGTTTAGAACTGTTTCATCATGATTAAAATAACTGTATAAAATAATACTGTGAATAAGTGATGTATGTTTTTTGCTAGTCAAAGATAGGAAGGACTAGATTTCGTGGCATGTCCAGTGGTAACACATCTTTGACTACTCTGAAGTAATTTTTGTAGATGCAACTAAGACACAAAAGATGAAACTGCAGGAAGATTTCAATAGTTGACTCAGATTCATTTTTAAGTTGAGCTATATTAATCATGTAAATCATCACCATCAAGATCTTCATTGGCTAAAATATGACAATAGACATAAGTATCACATACTTTCATCAATATACAATGCTTTACAGGAAATAGTTGCGTATGACATTTCTTATGAAAAAATGCAATGGCAAACGATGTTGTGACAGTGAATCTAGGAAGAAATAACTTCATCTGACTCAGATATTTTTGCAGATATATCTTCAATAAAACTATATCAAGAAACAGATTAAGTTATTACTATTGACTATGTCCCACCACCTATTTTTTCAGTTTTCCAAGACAGGGATGTGGCAGATTTTTTCCTCACAGGAGGTCATTAATATGGCAGTTAATCTACTGACATGAGGCTGGGGGACGAGCGTTGCTTTACGTCCGTAGGTGAAACCTTAAATTACCCTACACGTGTCCCCCGGGTGGTGCTAAGAAAGCAACGGCGAAGAGATGCGATCGAACTGTCTGAAAAGACCTCTCGGTCATAATGCACAGAGTAATGAAGAAATCGGTCCTTATCAGGACCCGGAAGCCTATAGCCGAAAAATCGGACCTTCAATTCGAATATGCCATCTTAACATCGAAGGCATCAGCAGAGCAAAATGCGAGTGTCTAGCTAAAATTCTGAAAGGTCAACAGATTGATGTCATTGCGCTACAAGAAACTCATACAGCCAATGAAATGCAACTAAGAACAAGAGGCAAGATCCCAGGCTTCAAGTTAGTGGCTCACAATAATCACGAGATGTATGGCTTAGCTACCTATGTGAGAAACAGTATTACTAACTACGCAGTAGTCGACTGTAGCTCAAGTGATGACATTTTCACTGTCACAATTAAAATCAATAATCTAACAATAATGAACGTATATAAGCCACCAAACACAATGTGGCCCACTCCTCCTCTACCCTCCTTACAACACCCAACCGTAATCATAGGAGACTTCAACAGTCATCACACATGTTGGGGCTATCAACAAAATGATCTAAATGGGGAGGCAATTGTTGACTGGATGGATATGGAAAATCTTAAACTAATCTATGATGCTAAAGAAAAAGGAACCTTCTTCTCCGCCCGATGGGGTAAGGAATACACTCCAGATCTTTCCTTCATAACCCAATCCCCAAACTCTCCAAACCAGATACTTCGATCAGTTCTCAACAGTTTCCCTCATAGTCAACACCGGCCTGTCATACTCCAAATTGGCATGTATATTCCTGTCATTCGATCTTATCCGAAACCTAGATGGAACTTTAAAAAAGCTAATTGGAAAAAATTTAAAGAACAAACTGATGCAAATATAAGATGGATTAAGCCAACCTTTAATAACTATGACAGATTTGTTGGAGTTATAAAAGGTGCTGCTCGGCGCTGCATTCCAAGAGGATGCCGTAAAGAATATATTCCTGGATGGACTGCAGAGAGCGAGAGCCTTCTTAAGGAATTTGAGGAAAATGGCAACAATGAAACAGCCACAAAACTTATTCAATCACTGAATGACAATAGAAAACAAATTTGGAACGACACTGTGTCATCTCTTGATTTTACCCACTCAAGTAGAAAGGCCTGGTCTCTCATTAGAAAGCTTGACTCATCAAAGCCAGCTGGCAGGCAGAAGCTGAGTGTTAACATTAATGATCTAGCCAAACACATGATCTCTATCTCAAAGATCAATAGAGATAAACAAGTTGTAAGGGAAATCCGGTCAGCACTGAAACATAAAAAACAATTAGCAAAACAACAATCATCCCAATTCTCTTGTCCTTTCACAAGAGAGGAAACCCTAGAAGGCATCAAGAACATAAAATCCGGGAAAGCAGCAGGTATAGACGGCATCTATCCTGAATTCCTGCAACATCTTGGACCTGCAACAATCACTTGGCTCACCAAATTCTTCTCCAATATTTTGGAGACAGGTAACCTTCCTTCACTATTCAAGAAGACCAAAGTAATATCGATCTTGAAACCCAACAAGGACCCTCTGAGAGTGGAAAGCTACAGACCCATTGCACTGCTAAGTGTTACTCTAAAGCTCCTGGAAAGACTAATATACAATAGGATCTCAGAAACCATCAATAATCTCCTTCCCACAGAACAAGCTGGCTTCAGACCTGGAAGAAATTGCGCTGACCAAATTTTTGCATTGACCTCTCATATTGAAAATGGATTTGAGAATCGGAAGATTAGTATGGCTGTCTTCTTAGACTTATCAGCAGCCTATGATACTGTTTGGCGAGAAGGGCTTCTGCTAAAACTTATCTCTGCCATCCCCTGTGTCAAGCTTACAAATCTCATTGGCAATATGATTAGCAACAGAAACTTTCAGATCTTCTCGGATGATGCAGTAAGCAAAACCTACAAACTGAATGATGGACTCCCACAAGGATCTGTTCTGGCACCCTTACTTTTCAACCTCTATACTGCTGACTTACCAGCAACTAAGTCCAGGAAATTTATTTACGCAGATGATATACTACTGGTTAGCCAAACACCAAGTTTTCCAGAAGCTGAACAAATTCTTACAGCAGATCTAGAAAAGCTAGATACATACTTCCAAAAGTGGTGTCTCCGTCCAAATCTCCAAAAGACTGTTGTATCCGTGTTTCATCTCAGAAATAAATTTGCCAACTACAAGCCTTCAATAA
Organism: Anabrus simplex; assembly: GCF_040414725.1. NCBI lineage: Eukaryota > Metazoa > Arthropoda > Insecta > Orthoptera > Tettigoniidae > Anabrus > Anabrus simplex. The sequence goes on from NC_090267.1 coordinate 16,184,324, forward strand.
CATTCAGAAATCAATCCTTACAACACTGTCCCTTCCCAAAATATTTAGGTGTCACATTAGACAGATCCCTAACATATAAACATCATATTAACAACACAGCCGCCAAGATTAAAAGTCGGAATAATATTCTTCAAAAATTAGTCGGCACATCTTGGGGTGCAAACAACCAAGTGTTGAGATCTACTGCTCTAGCTCTTTGCTATTCAGTTGCCGAATACTGCGCTTCAACTTGGCTGAACAGTGCTCATACTGCGAAGATTGATGCTCAACTAAATCAAACAATGCGCATCATAACCGGTTGTATTCGCTCTACAAACGTGGCCTGGCTGCCTACACTCAGTAATATTCCTCCGCCTTGCTTAAGAAGATCTGAAGCTCTTCTAAAACTGTGGAAGAAGACCAGCCAGGACTCCAACCTCCCCGTTCACCAGGATATTACTCAACCTGCCCCTCCTCGACTTAAGTCTAGATCTCCACCCTGGCGCACTGCACTTACACTGGAAGAATCTGGGTTCTCCATCACGAACGCCTGGTTACACCAATGGCAGCAGTCTTCTGTTCCCAATCAACATCTTGTGACTCTACCTCATGTTCAACCTCCCGGATTCCATCTACCCAGACGCCAATGGAGGACTCTAAACAGGATTAGAGTCAATCAAGGAAGATGCGGCTATACGCTTTATAAATGGGGCTGGCAGAAGTCTTCTGGATGTGATTGTGGAGCTACCTCACAGACCATCCACCACGTAATTGCCGAGTGTCCACGGAGAGCATTTCAAGGTCCTTTGGAGGACATTCATAACGCAACTGAGGAGGCCTTAAAATGGATCAATGGACTTGATTTGGAACTATAGGCTTCTGCTTGTATATATTGTGTATATATTGTATATTGTATACTTATATAATCTATTTGTGCACATCATACGATAAATAAATAAGGCTGATATAAGCACCTTCAAACACCACCGGACTAAACTGGGATCAAACCAGCCAATTTGAGCTCAGCACTGTACTGCATGAGCTATTCAGCCTGGCAAGAAACTGATTTAATATGTTCTTAAAGAACATGAATATTTTATTTGATTATAACCACAATTATTTTAAGGTATTAAAGTTCAAATGTATCCTTGTAAAGAGAGCATTATATTGACCAAACTGCCCACTTCATGGAGATAAAACACCAACATAGGTAAACAACATATTCCATATTAAGTAGAGTTACTGGCATACTTACAGGTTTTCTTCTTTGACGCATGGGTCCAGTTGATCAACTGTATGTTGCTCTATGGATATTTCCTCCTTAATGTCTGCAGAAGGCTGTAAGTCAGATAATAGGAAAGCAGACAACAGAAGGTGAATTATAAAAATTCAATACATAAGAAACAGCTAACAAAATAAATTTCATATTGAAACAAGAATGAAACAGGGAACGAGATTACCTTTCATTTCAGATCAAACCAAGAGGTGTATGAAAAATGCGAGAACATTTCTACCTTGATAAGAAAAATGTGACTGACTTTCTATGGACACATGAGAATGGGACTGGAATGTCAAGCAAATAAGATTCTCATCTTCCAGGAAAGAAGAAAGACCCAAGTATCACGGCTGAAAAAATTTCATCAGGATCTTAAAAAATGTGGCACTGAGGTGGGATATATTACAAACAGAACAGTGTTCAGAAGAAAAATTGCGGAGGTGACAGATCTGTTCATAGAGAAACTGAGGAGAACAAGGAGGGTGATCATGGTTGAGGAATGAGCAAAATGGAGCCAGAGAATGAACGAGTGTTGGCAAAAAAAGTAAGAACGTCAACAGTCAAGGAAGTTGTGTAATCGTAACCCATACAAAATTGAAATGACCCTGAATAAATTTTATTTTTCCAATGTAAAAATAACAATGGGAAGGAAAAAGCAAGTGATAAATTAGTCACAATTATACAGAATAATAAAAATAAGCGTATGGACTCAGCTACCATGTGCAGACATTTTAATGTGACACCATCTGGCTGTCTACTCGTCAATTTCGATGTTCTGTTTTACTCTAGGCCTACTTGGAAGGCTGTTGGCTGGTTTGACTGTTGAAAGACAGAAGAAAGTCCATTTGACACCCCATGTTGTATTAGATATTATAATTCTCAGGTTTAAGTCCGTATTGAAATGTACAATGAAGTCAAATAAATATTAAAGTTTATTTATTCCACCTGTTCAATACATAAAAAAGATAATGAATTAAATAAAATTATAGGGACATGTTTCGCCCTTTAATTATGGGCATCTTCAGCCTTAATCTCAAACTAAAAGTTGATTAATCAGGTACCTGATTGTAATTAACTTACATAGGAATGTGAAGGAAATGTTGGAAATGTGCAAAATGATTGACAATAGTTATGAAATTCTTAATATCAGGCCTTAATAAAGTCTAAAATACAAATATTCATAAAATTATACACTTTCTTGAATGTAGTTAAGAAATTCTTGAAATGAGGCCTTAATGAGTTTTAAAACACAAGTAGTTGTGAGTTTATACACTAGAGGAAACTTTTGGATCTTAAACAGAATGAATGTCACTATAATAATCTCATCAAGAGGGATTTACAATAAATGTGAAGTGATACAACTGTAGTTTTCTGGAAGCATGAGAGAAGAAGAGTGCTTGAAGGTAAGTTGCTGTGTTAAATGTTAGCAGGAAAAAACGGCTGTAGTCTCTTGTGTAGAGTCGTAAGGGAAGTTTGGATTGAAGTCTGTAACAATAGGAAATTTACGTGTTAAAGAATGAATTTGAATGAAAGGAGAGTTTAAAGAGAAATTGAGGTGTGTAAAACCAGTTACCTCTTTATTAACATTGAAATTGGTTGAGCGTTATAATACCAGAAGCACAAGTAACAAGTAACAACTACTGATTAACTCTATAATCTCATACTTTTAATACTAAATTCTCCTCCTTTTTGCAGACTTCTAACCAAAATCTCTGTAAAAAAAAAAAAAAAATAGTAAAGGAAAATTAATGAATGAATTCGAAAACATTCTATATATTTTTAGTCCAATACTATAACAAAAATCGTAACCTCAATGACATAGTTGAAGTAAAAAACCCATTATACTGCAATCACTAAATTTAAATCAACATTACATTCTAAATAATATTAAATTATTAACTTCCAAGCCCCTTTTAATTTCAAATAACACAATGCCTGCCCTGTCGAAAAAAAAAACTTAATGCCCCAACTACCCCCCCCCTACCTCCCATATCCTCACACCGTTATATTACCAGAAGCACAAGTAACAAATAACAACTACTAATTAACTCTATAATCTCATACTTTTAATACTAAATTCTCCTCCTTTTTGCAGACTTCTAAGCAAATCTCTGTAAAACAAAATAATAAATAAATAAATAAAAAAAACCTACTTACCATCAAATACTCTCTTTCACCCTTACGTACTTTGAAAGGACTAAACTTACCTCTATATATATTTTTTTTTTTTTTAAATTCTTTGCTTCACCACACTATTAATGCTACAATTTGATTTTTTATACCATCAACCCTTTACAGAACACCTTTTAGCGAAATTAACTGAGTCCTTATTGAACTTTATAATTTTGGATGTTTACTGTCACACTTTCCCTCGCTCCCGCATCATAATTCAAGAGGAAGGCTAATTTTTCTCCTCACAAAAGATAAACTATAGACTAGTTCTAACTTACATTTGAATTCCACTTGATACTGATGATATCGTTTCTCTTTATATTGTTCTAAGAATTGAACTCATTTCCCGTTACCCGCCACGGCCAATAACATATAAACTTAGCACACCCCTTCGACCCTTTCCTCCATTAATCTCACATCATCTATAACACTGGTAACTTAAATATCAATCATTTCAATGCCACCATAGCAACTATTTAATACTATTACAAATGAAAATAAAAGAAATTACACACAACGTTTTCTCTCCGAATCTTCTTTACGTCCACCAATTTCAAAGTTAATAAAGAGGTAAGTGGTTTTACACACCTCGATTTCTCTTTAAACTCTCCTTTCATTCAAATTCATTCTTTAACACATAAATTTCCTATTGTTACAGACTTCACTCAAGCTTCCCTTACGACTCTATACAAGAGACTACAGCCGTTCCTTCCTGCTAATATTTAACACAGCAACTTACCTTTATGTCAACCAATTTCAACGTTAATAAAGAGACTTCAATCCAAACTTCCCTTACGACTCTACACAAGAGACTACAGCCGTTCCTTCCTGCTAACATTTAACTCAGCAACTTACCTTCAAGCACCCTTCTTCTCTCATGCTTGTAGAAAACTACAGTTTTATCACTTCACATTTATCATAAACCCCACTTGATGTGATTATTATACTGACATTCAATCTGTTTAAGATCAAAAAAAATTTTCCTCTAGTGTATAAACTCACAACTATGTGTATTTTAAACTTCATTAAGGGCTCATTTCAAGAATTTCTTAACTACATTCAAGAAAGTGTATTATTTTACGAATATTTGTATTTAAGACTTTATTAAAGCCTGATATTAAGAATTTCATAACTATTGTCAACCATTTTGCACATTTCCAACATTACCTTCACATTCATATGTAAGTTAATTACAATCAGGTACCTGATTAATCAACTTTCAGTTTGAGATTAAGGTTGAAGATGCCGATAATTAAAGGGCGAAACATGTCCCTATAATTTTGTTTAATTCATTATCCTTTTTATGTATTGAACAGGTGGAATAAATAAACTTTAATATTTATTTGACTTCACCCCATGTTGTACCATGTCAGCATGTAAAAGATCTCTGATGACACATTTGGTTTTTACCCATAAAAATTCATTAAACCTTGGCCACAGATGCCGAAGGCTACGTCAGCGTGCCGCCTCTCTTGGAGAACCAGGAGGGGTGAGCGCAAGCGTGTGGGGCATGAAAGAAAGAAAAGGGGATGGGCGAGAATGGCACCCCAGGATGGAAAAATTCCTTACTCTGGAGCCATAAGTTAGGAACAGGGAGAGGCCAACTTTATTTTAACACATCGACAGGCGTGATGCAAAAGAAGCAAGCATAATTAAACAGATACCAAATGAGCTAAAGATCACACCAACATACACCAAGATTTTGAAAAGGGTGGGGGGATAAAATTCATGGCTCAACCATAACTGTCTTTTCCTCACATAGCATTTTTCAATTACATGGTGCATACTGAAAATCTGATCCTCACAGCCCCACTATGATCTGAAACCACACTGGTTTTCATCCAACTTACTCTCAACCACTGATCGCAACCTTGCATCCAAGATGCCAGTGTATACCAATCGATGAGATACCTCAATAGTTGTTGCAATCCCTCCTGCTTCCTTACTTATACATAGGGCAATTACTGCTTTTGTCCAATCTGAAGGTACCTTACCAACACTCCATGCTAATGTTATTATATGAAGCCATTTCATCCCTGCCTTCTCACTATACTTCACAACTGCAGGTCTAATTTCATCAGTTCCTGCTGCTTTATTTACCATCCTTTCCACTTCCTGAAGAAGCGTAATTACACCAACATATTTTCTTCCTCCCCATGAGCTCCGTTGTTTGTGACACCACCAGAGAGATTTCCTTTTACGTTGAGAAGATGTTTGTTGTGATTATTGGGATTTGATTATTTGGACTCGGAAGACGGCGATGAATTGTGTATGTAAAGTATTTATTCAATTGTTTGTTTTGGTTTCTCCTCAGTATGTGAATTTTGGAATTGTTTGATTTGTTTGAAGTTGATATGATTTTAAAATTATTTGATTGTCATGGTAATTCTGGTGCATCCTGTACCACACGCGCCACATCGGCGTGGGAGATTTCCGGTTTCGTAAAGTTGCATCAATTTCGTAATTTCTAGAGGCTTCCTAAATGTTCTTTGTCAGCACTATTTTTTCTGCGCTCCTATTGGAGAAAATAAAAGGAAATGTGATTGGTAGGTGAAGGAAAACATCGTACGCTCATTGGCCGTGCTAAGATTTCATAATTTCCGGGGAGAAGCGTTGTCGCTGGAGCCTTGCTCTGTGAGGGCGCCTTTTCTGTCTGACCACTGAGGGGAACGGTCACCTTCCAAGGTACGGGTCTTCTTGGCCCCGCCATCCGGTAAGCACTGATTTTTTTTTTTTTAACTTTTCAGGTATTCAGTTTCAGATGTAGTGTTTCATTTAATTTATCTTGCCGGAGCGTACCCGTGTTTCCTTCTGCTTCCAAATGTTATCATTATGACTTAGCCGTTTCGGTAAGTCACCTCACTTTGTTAAGAGATGGTTCCTGTTTGTTGTTTTGTAAATTAAATGTTATACGCCTTTCGAAGTAATCTTTATAAGTAATTTTTTTTTCTCGGGACTGTCTCATTCATTCCGCTTCATCGTGGAATATTCACCTTTAGGTCGGGTGCCCTTTCTCAGAAGTGTTTTTGAGGGGGCTACCCACTGAAGATGCTCTGCTCCATGATTATACGTAAATATTTTTCTCCTTAGATGTATCTCTTCTCTTTAGTATAACGTTACCTTCCTTTTATTTATTTCAAACTGTTTTGGGTTTTTAAAGGTAACGCCACGACAGTGGAACGTCATGTGTGATGTTCCGGTGTAAAAGAAATTTCATTACTAAATGCTACCCTCATGTAAACTGTAAATTGCAATGGTTGTTGAAATAATGCCGTCAAAATTCTAATGGTATATTGGCTATTGCTTTATATATGAAATTGAATCTAAATTGTTAAGTAAAGTTTAGGATTACATTGACCGCTTCTTCAGTATTACCAATACCTTCCACCGCCTGGATATGGTTCCCAGAATGCCGTCAAAACTCTAATGGTATATTGGCTATTGCTTTATATCTGAAATTGAATCTAAATTGTTAAGTAAAGTTTAGGATTACATTGACTTCGCTTCTTCAGTATTACCAATACCTTCCACCGCCTGGATATGGTTCCCAGCCGCTTCCCGGTTATCCTTTCTTAACAGTCATGTTGGTTAAACTGTTTGTTTATTTTCTGTGATTAATGTGCTTGCAAATTTAGTTTCGTACATGTTGACATGCCTAATGTAGAGTACTTTTGGTGAATGCATTACGGCAGCAAACATTTTATCTTTATTAAACCTATTAATTGTAACCTTACCCTTTGGAGAGATAACAGTATGTTAGCAGAGCTTTGGGTTGCTGAAGAAGCAAAGCTGACGATAATTCGGTGATTATAACCTAAAATTTAATTCAAGTATTATCTCGTAGCGTTTCCTTTTTTATCAACATGTCTCGTGCTATCCCAGGTCCGTTCCATTTGAGAAAGGAGGAATTAGCTTACGAACTTCGTATTCGTAAGTTGAATTCGACAGGAAAGGTTAAGGATGATACGAGCTTGTTGAAACAATCGCTAAATGAACCTGTTTTCGTCCCAGGGTTATCAACAGGTGAAGTGTGCGCATCTTTGTCGATTGTCAGAGATAAAATTGTAGAATATAAAGCCATTATTATGTCATTTTGTTCTTCTAAACCATCCGATGCACAGTTAACACGTGCGAAAGGCCAAGTGCAGCATTACGTGGACAGGATTCGCGATCTGTTGGCGCATAATTTATCTGAAGATGAGCGATGTAAGTGCCAATCGTTGTTATTGCAGTTTTGTGATATTTTTGATAAAATTATTGGATTGCTGGAAGGTAATTCTTTGGCTAGCAAAAGTTCAATAGTTAATGTACCCGTCCAATCTGAAACGTGTGACAGTGACACTCTATCTGTATCTATTGCTTCACAAGTTAGTGCAGTGGTCACATGTAATGATATTCCCGTACAATCTTCTCCTGCTGTATTTACCAGTGCTTCTCTGCCCGTGAATAATGATAGTGGTGCTTCTTGTACGCAAGTTGCTATGTCAACTGTTCCTATGGGAACTGTTAATTCTACTGTGTCTTTATCTCATCCTCCGGTTACGACCCAAGTTGTTTCTCTTCCTATTGTACAAAGATATCCCCATGTCAAAGTGTCACCTGTAGTAAATTCTTCAGGCGTGTCACAAACGTGTAAAAATATTTCGCAAATGCGAATATCTGTGCCGGTTTCTAAGCAATCTAACCTCAGTCCTAACCTCACTTTTAGTACTCCTACCCTATCCCAGGGGCGTTCAAATCAAGATTTCTTTACTACTGTGATGCCTTCTTGTAACCAATCCAGTGCTGTTCAGGTACCTACTACTCCTGCTGCTTCTCAAATTTTTTCAAACTTGCCTCACCCATTAACTGTTATATTTAAGGGTGTATCTAAGTTCACCGCTAATTCGATTGACGAAGTCATAGTGTTTCTACGTTTTTTGGTTGAAATTAAAGATCAGAGTATAGTGTATTCCTTAAGTCGTGACAATTTCTTCCAAGTCTTATATCCACATGTATCTGGAGCTCTTTCTGAGCATGTCATACGAGCCATTTCAGAAAAGTGGACAGTTGACCAATTTCATGCACATGTGCTTGAGTTTTTTTATTCCTTCCCGTGCTTTGTCTTCTTTGGTGCAAAAGCATTATTTTCGCGTACAGCATTTGAATGAAACATTGTCGGAGTACATCCAGGACATTAAGTTCAATGCTCGGATCGTCATGCTTAACTATTCTGAGTCTCAAATGGTTGCTAGCATTATTGAGGGTCTTGCACCAAATTACCGGTCGTATCTTGTTCTGTCACCACGACCCGCTACGTTCGCTCAGTTGGAAGCTATTACTGTTTCTGCTGAAGGCATTAGGTATGCCGACCAGTTACGAGTCGCGTTAGCTCCTCCTCCTGTGAGCATGTCTTCTCAGGTCACTAGTACCGTTTCTACTTCTTCCAAGCCATGTAATTCACGTGCATGTTATAGTTGTGGTTCTACGGATCACTTCCAGCGGAATTGTCCTAAGATTGGGCCCTTAGGCAATTCAAAACCTGTCATGGGTGGTCAACTTCAAAATTTCCAAAGGAATTGTCCTAAGATTGAGCCCTTAGGCAATTCAAATCCGAATGAGAATAGTTTCTCCCTCCACTAGTTCTTGCAGATATTGTGGGTCAAATAGACACTTTTCAAGATAGTGTCCTCGCAATTCTTCCGGTTCTGGGCGTTCTGGTAATAGTAACCCCAGATGACTAGCCGCCGATCCTGGTACCAAAACTTATAGTGTACCTTCATGTTTCGTCTGATATCGCTGTCAATTAGTTGATGATTTACCCGACCCTGTAGTCGATTATAAGCTCCAGTCTGACCCTAGTGTCAATTTTCCAAAATCTTGTGGTATTTCTGCTATTCCTCCATGTAAATTACCTTACATTTGCCTAGAAGTGAACAATGAACCAGTTTGTGCTCTAGTTGATTCTGGAAGTAGCCTCACCTTGATGAGTGAAAATTTGTATAACTCTGTGAAATCTGTTTGTAAGTTCCCTGCTTTAAAACCTGTGTCTTTAACCTGCCATACGGCTAATTCTAATTTCTTGAATTTGATTGGAAGCCTGAATCTCAAAATTAGAATACGTAATTTCACATGGAAAATGCCCGTAGTAGTGGTGAAAGATTTATCTTGTCCTTTCATTCTCGGTGCAAACTTTATTGCCAAAACTGGTATGGTTTTGGATCTTCAATATAATAAATTCCAGTTTAAGTTTTCCATGAGGATCTTTAAATTGTGTAACCGTTCTCCTATCCTTCCTTATCATGTCAGTGCTGTGTCTGAGGACACAAGTGAACCAAAAGCTTTTGACTTTAATCATTTACCTGATGACCAGGCCAACCAGCTTAGGAATCTTTGTGATAAATTTCCTGATGTGTTCACTGACAAGTTAGGTGTGGCCAACATTTTGGAATATAAAATTGAAGTAACTGACAATGTGCCTGTTCGTTCTCCTCCGTACCGGTTGTCGCCTCCTAAGATGAAAGCCCTTAAGGCTATCATTGACCAAATGCTTGCTGATGGTGTAATACGTCCTTCTAAATCTGCGTAATCTTCTCCCATATTCCTAGTCCCTAAACCACAGGGTGGTTTTCGGCCTGTAATAGACTATCGAATGTTGAATAAGCGAGTTGTGCTTCAATCTGTTCCATTTCCTGACTTGCACTCTTGTTTCTCTTGGTTTGCTAATGCCAAAATTTTTACCACTTTTGATCTGAATCAGGCATACTATCAGATACCTCTTGCTGAGGAATCCAAGCATCTCACAGCTTTTGCTACTGACTGGAACCCCTATGAATTTGAGCGCGTGCCGTTCGGACTGGCAATGGGAGCCGCTGTTTTGACTCGGCTGCTGGATAACGTGTTGTCAAACATTAAATTCAAATTCGTTTATAATTATCTTGATGATTTGGTAATTTTTAACGAAACTTTTGAAGAACACCTTGCTCATACCAATGAAGTCCTTGAAAGACTCCGTAAAGCAGGACTAACCCTTAAGGCTAGCAAAGTTACTTTCGCACAGCCTCAGATGTCCTTCATAGGCCATATCGTGTCCGAGAAAGGCGTTTCGGTTGACCAATCTCGTACTGCAGCTATCCAAAATTTTCCTACTCCTAAAGATGTCAAAGCTGTCGCTAGGTTCGTTGGTATGGTCAATTTCTTCCGTAAATTTATCCCCAATTTCGCTGAAAGAGCAGCCCCATTAAATGCCTTGAGGAGAAAAGATGCTAAATTTGAGTGGGGTGATGCCCAACTTGAAGCTTTCTATGATCTGAAATCTGCTTTATGTAATGATCCTGTGCTGGTGATGCCAGATTTTTCTAAACGTTTCATCCTCCAAACCGATGCCTCATCTACAGGTGTATCTGGTGTTCTCCTTCAGGAATTTGAAGATGGACGTCGTCCTATCTCTTATGCTTCACGTAGTCTAAATCCTGCTGAACGCAACTATTCTATATATGAGTTGGAAGCCTTAGCTGTTGTTTTCTCCTTGGAGAAATTTAGAATGTATCTTGAACATCTATCTTTTGATCTTGAAACAGACAATCAGGCATTGAGTTGGGTACTGGCCAAGCCAAGAAGAACTGGTCGTCTTGCGCGTTGGGCAGTATGCATCTCATTTTTTCAAGTTGAAGCTCGTCACATTCGTGGAACTCAAAATGTTATTGCTGACACTCTTAGTAGGATGTTCTACCCTGGCAGTTCTGATCCTCAATTAGAATCCGCTGATCCCTCTCCTGAACAAGTTTCGGCCTTTGTTAATGTGGTTTTGACCAATTCCCCTGTCCTTTTCAAAGATATTTCTAAACATCAGGAAGACGATCCTGAATTGAAGGGTATTACTGACAGGATTAAATCTGGTGAACATGTCAAACCGTATGTCCTCAAAAATGGTGTTCTGTGTTGTCCTACTCGTGGGCGCAGAGACCCCAAAATTGTTGTACCTTCTAATTTAGTCCCTGCTCTTTTCAAATATTTCCATGAATCCCCTGTTGGCGGATACCTTGGTGTATTTAAAACCAGAGAGAAAATTCGTAAGCATTTCATTTCGAAATCTATGGATGGTGAAATTCGCTCAAAGGTAAAATCTTGCAAAACCTGTAACATCAGTAAACCCGCTCCTAATACCCGCCTTGGTCTGTTGTCATCTGAGCAAGCTTCTCGCCCAATGGAGAGACTATTTATCGACTACATTGGACCATTTCCGCGTTCACGGACCGGCCATCGTTTCATACTTGTGTGTGTTGATGCGTTCTCGCGTTTTACATGGCTGTTTCCTACTCGCATGGCTAATGCTAGTACTACTATTTCTTGCTTAAAACAGATCTTTGCTTCATTTGGACCCTGTCAAATTTTGGTGAGTGATAATGCTAGAGCTTTTACATCTGTGCAATTCCGTAATTTCTGTTTTGCCTATCTATCTCTCATGTGACTACCACACCTTATTATCCCAGGCCTAATTATGCGGAAAGAGTTAATCGGAACCTAAGATCTGCTCTTATTGCATACCATTCTTCTGACCACTCAAAGTGGGATTCTTCACTTAATTGGCTATCATTTGCTTTCAATACTGCTGTTCATGAAAGTCACAAGCAAACTCCTGCTTCATTAATGCTAGCGTTCACCCCTAATTCTCCACTTTCTAATCTGTGGTCCATTAACGATCTCCTGCCTGATGTCGCTAATCCAGAAACGATCCGTGCTGCTCGGCAACATGCGCGTAAAAATTTGAAGGTTTGTTACGCTAAAGTTCAACGTAACTATAATCACGGGCGAAGACCGCACAATCTGTCTGTGGGTGACCAGGTCTATGTAAAGACTCATCCCATTACTAGTGCTGCGGACCATGTAATTAGCAAGTTATCCCCCAGATTTCGAGGTCCCTGCACAATTTTGAAATTTTTAACCCCTGTGTCATTGTTAGTCAGTGATCCTGAAAGAAAGAGGATCAGCCATGTGCATTTATCTCAGATAAAAATTCCCTAGTTATGAGATAATACTTTAGAAACTATTTTGTTTTGGGGTAGTGATAAGGAATTAGTTGTAAGCAAATTTTTAATTAATTAGTGCGCGCCATTTTTCAGGTTTTATAGTTTATTATTTAGTTAAGTCTCTTTAGTTGTAATGGAAAGGTCATTTATGATCATGTTAGGTATAATTTAGTATGTATTGTGGGGTAGAATTAAGATCTTCGTAACTAGGGATTGTTGTCAAATTGTGAAATCAGGGTAAACTCCGGTAGAGTTTTTGAGTTTCTTTAAACTATTTCCGAAATTTCATCTTAAGGTATCCATAGTGCTTGCCTGAATGGGGGGGCTAAGATAGTCCCAAACCTGTGGGGGAACCTCCCAAATGAAGGTTGAGAAGACACCGGTTAGGTGCCTCCAAGCTCTTGTCCACCAGGGTGGCTTTAGCTTTATATTCCCTTTCTTCTGCGGATAAATTTCTGTTGCAGTGGCCAGAGGGGGATACTATCCCCATTTCTGCTGTCGTGCCTAGTGAAGAGGTACGTTATGTCTTGGGCCCTGCCGTTCTGCACTGCATTCCAGTGACCTGAGGTACAGATGACAATTACTGTTCCTGCCTGACAACTTGACGTCCCTAGTCCATGAGGGAACCGTCCACATGGTGGTGACCATCATCCCATGCCAAGATTCTGAATATTTACCAGACATACACTGACGTGGCCATTAGTGGCACGTGATATCACCTGTACTTGGACATGTCAATTTACAGCGCTGTAACCAGATATGCCAATGACGCCAGTCGTGCAAGGCTGTGCGCAGTCACCTAGTTTGAACTGTAATGTGGAGGCTGAAGACAGTGGCTGCGTCGCCAGTCACATCAACAGCAAGAACTCGTGGTGCTACAGTGTAAATAAAACAAAAAAAACAAGAACTCAATCCAAAGATGTCTCTTATTTTGTGTCAAATTTTTTTTAGGGAACGTTAAAGTTTTTTAAAGAAAATAATTTCAGTGTGGTGTTTTATGAACATAAGAACATGAAAAAAGAAATTTTAAAAAAATCTCTTTAGTGTATATTTTATGTGGTTTCTGTTTCAACGAACACTGTTATATGTCCTTTGTTTTCAGTGACATTTTTCCTTTGTTTTTCAGCGTTTTATTTATTTTTTTTTTTTTTTGCTATGGGCTTTACGTCGCACCGACACAGATAGGTCTTATGGCGACGATGGGATAGGAAAGGCCTAGGAGTTGGAAGGAAGCGGCCGTGGCCTTAATTAAGGTACAGCCCCAGCATTTGCCTGGTGTGAAAATGGGAAACCACGGAAAACCATCTTCAGGGCTGCCGATAGTGGGATTCGAACCTACTATCTCCCGGATGCAAGCTCACAGCCGCGCGCCTCTACGCGCACGGCCAACTCGCCCGGTCGTTTTATTTTTAAGGTGTTTTGTTATTTTGCTAAACTATGCAGAAACTGGACTGCTAAAATTGTGAATAAAATTTTTATTTTTTTGGAGCTGTGCTCCAAATTAAAGGGGGGGGGAGTATGTTGTGATTATTGGGATTTGATTATTTGGACTCGGAAGACGGTGGTGAATTGTGTATGTAAAGTATTTATTCAATTGTTTGTTTTGGTTTCTCCTCAGTATGTGAATTTTGGAATTGTTTGATTTGTTTGAAGTTGATATAATTTTAAAATTATTTGATTGTCATGGTAATTCTGGTGCATCCTGTACCACATGCGCCACATTGGCGTGGGAGATTTCCGGTTTCGTAAAAATGCATCAATTTCGTAATTTCTAGAGGCTTCCTAAATGTTCTTTGTCAGCACTATTTTTTCTGCGCTCCTATTGGAGAAAATAAAAGGAGATGTGATTGGTAGGTGAAGGAAAACATCGTACGCTCATTGGCCGTGGTAGGATTTCATAATTTCCGGGGAGAAGCGTTGTCGCTGGAGCCTTGCTCTGCGAAGGGCGTCTTTTCTGTTTGACCACTGAAGGGAATGGTCATCTTCCAAGGTACGGGTCTTCTTGGCCCCGCCATCCGGTAAGCACTGATTTTTTTTTTTTAACTTTTCAGGTATTCAGTTTCAGATGTAGTGTTTCATTTAATTTATCTTGCCGGAGCGTACCCGTGTTTCCTTCTGCTTCCAAATGTTATCATTATGACTTAGCCGTTTCGGTAAGTCACCTCACTTTGTTAAGAGATAGTTCCCGTTTGTTGTTTTGTAAAGTAAATGTTATACGCCTTTCGAAGTAACCTTTATAAGTAATTTTTTTTTTCTCGGGACTGTCTCATTCATTCCGCTTCATCGTAGAATATTCATCTTTAGGTCGGGTGCCCTTTCTCAGAAGTGTTTTTGAGGGGGCTACCCACTGAAGATGCTCTGCTCCATGATTATACGTAAATATTTTTTTCCTTAGATGTATCTCTTCACTTTAGTATAACGTTACCTTCCTTTTTTTTATTTCAAACTGTTTTGGGTTTTTAAAGGTAACGCCACGACAGTGGAACGTCATGTGTGATGTTCCGGTGTAAAAGAAATTTCATTACTAAATGCTACCCTCATGTAAACTGTAAATTGCAATGGTTGTTGAAATAATGCCGTCAAAACTCTAATGGTATATTGGCTATTGCTTTATATATGAAATTGAATCTAAATTGTTAAGTAAAGTTTAGGATTACATTGACTTCGCTTCTTCAGTATTACCAATACCTTCCACCGCCTGGATATGGTTCCCAGCCGCTTCCCGGTTATCCTTTCTTAACAGTCATGTTGGTTAAACTGTTTGTTTATTTTCTGTGATTAATGTGCTTGCAAATTTAGTTTCGTACATGTTGACATGCCTAATGTAGAGTACTTTTGGTGAATGCATTACGGCAGCAAACATTTTATCTTTATTAAACCTATTAATTGTAACCTTACCCTTTGGAGAGGTAACAATGTTCAAAACATTCCCTCCACCTGTCCAGTGAATCCCTGGGATCTATTATGAGAAGACCTGAATTACCCAAACACTCTTAATTTCCTTTTTCCTTCTCTTCCTAAGATTCTATGTACTTCTGTCTAATTTCCTTGTCTTGGAGATTTTCTACCTTTATTGTTCTGCAGATGTATTTAACTTTCTCTATCTTAGGACCAGAGATACTTGGTTCACTACAGATTAGAAAATAGCCTGTATTACCAAAAAATCCCTGGAAAACCCACACAATCCTAACAGATTTCCTGAATTCAATGTCAGTTACATTTTAGTCTATAAAGGATCTGGAGATCCTACTCTCCCATGTGTAGCAGTGAACAGTCTTATATTTAGAGAATGTGTTCATAACTGCTAATTCCATATTGGCATTGAAGTCCAGCAAACGTTTCCCACTCCTATTAACTTCCGTATCTTCCCTACATTCACAATCACTCTTTCATATCCTTCAGGTCTATTTTCAACTCTCGCATTGAAATTGCCCATTAGCACAATCCTATCCTTGCTGTTGATCCTGACTACGATGTCACTCAACGTTTCGTAAAACATGTCAACTTCATTCTCATCTGCACCCTCACATGATGACAATTCTCGTCCTAATTCTTCCAACTGTCAAATCTACCCACATCATTCACATATTTATGTGCACAACAGATCCAATGTTTAATGCAATGGTATTGCTGATGAACAGTCTTACCTCACACTCTGCCCTTTCCTTTTTAACACCCATCACGTACACTTTAAAATCTCATATCTCTTCCTCATTACCTCCCCTTACCCAAATATCATTAACTCCTAACACATCCAGACACATACTCTTAGCTGACTCAAGCTAGTTCTATGTTCTTCCTTTCATAAGCCCCATTATATTACTAGCTCCACATTGAATTCCATTTTGTTGGCAAGTTGTTTCTAAAGGGTCTCTTGCCTGTCAATTGGGAGTGGAACTCTGTTTCTCTCATAGGTCCAAGGTTTGCTATCTTTCTGAACATGCTGGATGAAAATTCTGTGAAGGAGGATGCTACACTTACTGACACATAGTCCCAGTGAAGATCTCTCCTGTAATGCATTAGGGACCACCAGCAGATTGTACAGTACTAGCAGCTTGAACACAAGGAGGGTCATGACTCAGAACATATCTAAGATGCCCAGTACCATTCCATAGCAACTGGGTATCCCATCGCTCAGGACCGCTTACTAGGCCACTCAGCCATTTCCCATATTCACGAACTAGGACAGGACTAAAATAACCCACATCATGACCAATGAATTAAAACAAAAATGTTGTAAACTCAAAGATTCAAGCAACAGCTTATACATAATTCACTGTTCTAATGGCACATTAACATGTCGTTGTTTGAAGTAGGAAGGTCCTTCAATACACTGCTAATAGCCAGGGCCTGGATTTTGATGACCTAGAAAATGTTTAAAAAATAACCTCTAAAATGATTGAAAATATCCCATAAAATAACCTGAAAACTAAAAAATCTAAAAATTTGAATGACATAATTTCATCACACAAAAAATGCAAACAGACTAAGTCATTGAATGTTGAAATGTTTTTAATAGGTACCTAATATAATTTAATTATTATTTGACAAATATGAATTATTTGCACACAAATACTGGTTATTATTTCAGTCCATTGTTTGGCACTCCAAGTTCCATGGTTTTTTTTTTTTTTTCTTCAAGGAAAATAACACATCATGGTATACGGAACTTTAAATCTTCAAAATCCATACCTGCCAACTTTTGAAAAGGGCTATCAGTAAAACTCACGCGCGACAAAAATCTAACGATTTTCGATGTATGTTTTTTAATTTTATTTTAATTTCAATTTATATTTAAATAGTTTTTAAGAGTAACAAGGTACCTGATAATAATGTACTTAAAAACTTAGTAATTTCACCTAAGCTATGTATCAGCTGAAGATGTTCTTAAATAAGAACGAAACACGTACTGTTTGTAATTAACTAATTTGCTAAAAAGCATATAAAAGTATCAAAAAGGTGGAAAATTTATATTATTGTAAAACTCTGTACACCGGCTTGATGAAAATAATAATACTTCTGGACTACAAAATACAAGAATTCATGCTTTAGGCAGGATACTTCATACGCCACTGATTTGTAGATTAATATAACAATCAAGAAGAAATCCATGTTAAACAGCAGTAGGCGTGGTGAATGTTAGTTTGGAGCATACATAACAGGACTTCCTTGATAAATTAAGCACATATGCGATAATTGAAAAAGGCTTTCCACAATAAAACTTGTTTAACGTAACACAGGCAAGAAATAATAAAATACACACTGCAAATCAAATGCTAGTTTGACTTGAAGGTCATAGTTGTGGCCTTTTTAGCTTCCTGCAAAAAGTCTTGAGAAAATGTTTTTGCATTTTGAGCATGCTTTAAAACATCAACCTTGAATGAAAGCTTGTTCTTGATGATGTAGTCTTTAAAATAGAAATAGACTCCAGAGATTCATTGGACATGGATGATCTGAACTCTGTTCTATTTTTCTTCACAAGGCTGAAATCAGGTTCACATTCTGCATTGCTATGGGGTATGGTGAGAATAGACAGCAATACTCTAGAAATTTGGTTTTACTTAAGAAGTCCATTGGCTCC
The DNA here is from genome assembly GCF_040414725.1 of Anabrus simplex. Lineage (NCBI taxonomy): Eukaryota > Metazoa > Arthropoda > Insecta > Orthoptera > Tettigoniidae > Anabrus > Anabrus simplex. The sequence goes on from NC_090267.1 coordinate 16,202,340, forward strand.
ATGAATTCTTGATATTTGTGCCCAACTAGAATCACTTGCAGCATCGTGATTTGCAACCAAATAGTTGTCAACCTGAACTCATTTACCACCTCATCTGTAGTTTCATTTTCTTCCTTGCATAACATGATAGGAAACCTTTGCAAGAATAAAAGGAATGGAAGAACACTGTGCATCTTAAATTTTGTCTAACCTAGCAACTTGAGCATGCTTTAACACATCAACCTTGAGCGGAAACTTATTGATGATGATGTACTCACAGGCACTACAAAAGTAGTTTCTCACTGATGAAAAGAAAGTGGATTTATCTGTATCCTGGAAATCATTCACTATGTTGGAAGTCTGAATGCCAATAACTAACTCACCATCGCCTAAACTGTTGCCTCCACCATGTGCAATATTAATATCACACTCACATACTGTGCAAAAGGCAAATTTTCTCCCTTTCTTCATTTTAGTATGCACATAAAATCAACAGAATATGATTCTTTACATGTCTAGAAGTACTGTTTCTTGCTGGATTTATTCACGATAATCTACAATAGGAATATAGTGAATGAAAATGTCCAAGAACAAACTGAAACATCGAAAGGAGCCTGAACCACTGAACGTCACATAAAATTATAACATAAACACTCAAGGCAGTAAAACACTTCATTAAAACATGTCACACACACACGTGGAACGAATGTAATTATTATTATTATTATTCTTTATAAATTAATTGGCTTCGCTAACAGCGGTATACTAAGTCACTGGAATGAATGTAATTAATCCAACAAATACAGGAAACTGCAAAGCACGAAGTTATAACACAAAAACCGAAACACTTACAAAAAAAATACATATCATACCCTTAAAAGGCCAAAACATTCTAGATTTTAGTATGCACGGAAAATCAACAGAATACGATTCTTTAAATATCTGGAAGTACTGTTCGTAAATAAAGAATGACACTCGTGTGGTCAAAGAATATAGGTTAAATCACAACAAGCGATCGGAGTGGAACAAAGAACTGGCAGAACAGAGCCTGTCGACACCTAAGATTCACACGGAAGAACTGTTATCCCAGCTTTAAATTCAATTCCAATAAGGACACAAACAACACACGGTAAAACTACCAATCATATCAAAGAATGAGTTATTGACTATCGTGGACTTGCCTTCAACCAAGACCAAGCGTGCTTTGACCCATGCAAATAATTGATTGTATGGACGTAGAATGATTATCGAATGTTATTTCAAATTTTTGTCCGCGAAATTGTAAAATTACACCGTCCACCCGTAAAACCGTAAAATGCTGCAATTTCCATAACTTTACGGATAAACTGTGAAAGTTGGCAGGTATGAACATCTGAAAAACAGAAAAGAGAGAATTTCAATGTTAGGTACTCAAATTCTTTATCAGATTAGAGGTAATAAGGAAAATAGGCTTTCCTCACTCCACATTACAGTGGCCGTTTGTAGATTCTCACAGGAAAAAGAACAACGACTGCTGTCGAGCACATTTTTGTACTTTGGAAAGCTCCTTTCAATGTCTACAGATGCTATTAGAGCATACTTGAAGTGCACTAAAACACTGGATGTAAGTTCTTCTGCAATGCCAATAATGCAGAAATCTTCACCCACCAAAATCCGAGAGATAAAACACAAAACATTAAAACCCAATTTCTTGTCAAGAACACGCTTCAGTTTGTCTGACACTGCCACACTGGAATCGCCACTAATACATTTTAATTCATCTGTGGCTGTTCTGACTAAATTGATAATTTTTTCTAGAGCCACACTTCTCTCCTGAAGACGTGTAAAAATTGATGACAAGGAACTGAAATTTGCTTTGATGCACGCTAGTTTTCCTTCCATTTTTGTATACGAAAACAATTCTTGAGCCATCTGAATGGCCTTGGCATCTTGTACATCGAAGGAATCTATTACATGCTTCACTGTCTAAAAGTGGTCACAATAATAAATACAGGTGTCGATCCACATACCTCACCGTGTGATGCAAGGCTGTGTTGGTAATGGAATGTTGGGTGCTTGAGATCCGATAAACTCCCTGCGTGATGGAGCCTTAGCAAATACCTTCTTAGTCATGCCATAGTAGTCCCATCGATTTATCGAAGAGGTGACAATGTGTCATACTGTAGAATGGTTCACAGACTGCAAACCTTCGGTTGTGAACAAAAATATTTTTCCTGGCCTATCTACTTCTAATGTACCCACAATAACATTGGCAATGTAACAGCCCTCTACATCACTCGTTTTATTGATTGAAATAAATATTTTGTTTCCGCAGATGTCGTCTATGATATTCCTTACTGTGTCGTCATTAGAAGTAGATAGGCCAGGAACACTATTGATGCTCATGACCGAAGTTTTGCAATCTGCATTGGGATACATGAGGGGTGTAGATGCAAAACTTACATTCTCCAATTTTTTAAGGTATTGAGTTATGCATATCACCATTTCGTCTTGTAAAGGCGCATCGAACTGTGATGGTAGTTTGAACCAAATCGCACATTATAAGACTGAAAAATAAAACTGAAAATGGCGTTTTGAAACATAAGTCACATTATCCAACAGATGTTTTTCAGCAAAATTTACACTCTCCATTCCGACCAATCAGAGAGCGTGTGGTGCGCCCAGGGCATCATGGGACTGTCTTCACTCTGTTGATGTTTTGTTCACCTCACTCTTAGCATTAACCTCTCAGTTTACGCAGCAAGTTTTTAATTAATTAATCTTACAGCTCATTGGTTCTTACTAGTTCATGAACTAATTTACTGCACAATGGAGGAAGTAGTTCAGCCATCAACTGGTCATACAAGGAAGAAGAAAAAGACTCCTGAGAAGTGGACATGAAAGAAATCCCAATTAGCAAGGTTAGTTTTAGCTGTAGCGAGGTTAGATTTGTGGCCTTTTTAATAAACCAGAACCAAGAAAAACATTGTCAGGTTTTGAATATGAAAATGCTAATAATATTTTTTTTTTTAGGTATTCAGTGAAAGGTTTGCCGGGATTCCCCACTTGTAACCACAATGGGGGAAAATTTAAGTGCACAACGGTTCCTTTACAAGACATTCGAAGGTTTCATCAAAACTTCTACTCCCAAAAAGATAAAGTGTACCAAGATAACTTTATTCTGAAGTTTACCTCATCAGTCGAAGTTAAAAGAAGAAGACCAAATTCTGGACGCTACAAAAGACAACCCGTGAGGACCAAATACTTCATAGGCTCGAAAGACAAATCCATGGTTCCTGTATGTCTTAACACATTCATACGTGTTCTCAATGTTTTACGATTTCGAATAAATGGTGTTTTGAATCGTTTCCGAGAAACCGGGCAGCTTAGCAAAGAAAACAGAGGTGGTGACAGGGTTTCTACTAAAAATTTGCCGAAGAAAGAGAATGTAATGAATTTTATACATAAATTCAAATGTTCAGAGCCTCACTACTGTGCCAAACACACGGGCAGAAAATATCTTTCTGCTGAGTTGAACACTTAGAAAATGTGGAAAATGTATAACCGTTCACTCATAGAAGGTCAGAGTGGTTTGAAAGTAACACAGTGGTACTTTAGATCTATTTTTAACAAAACATACAATCTTGGCTTTGGCTCACCAAGGGTGGACGTTTGTTCTACTTGCCTACAGTTAGATGAACGATTAAAACATTCAGGTCCAGGTGAGGAAAAGCAACAGATTATCACTGAAAAACGTGTGCATAAGTTACGTGCTAAGGCATTTTATACATCACTCAAATGCACTGACCCAAAAATTGTGACTTTTAGTTATGATTGCCAAAAGAACTTACCCCTGCCAAAAGTACCTGACCAAGCCACGTACTACAGTATGCAAATTTACCTTCATAACTTCACCGTGGTTAAAGGAGATTCAAAAAATAAACTGACTCCAGAAAATGTGACAGCCTACATTCGGACAGAAAACAAGTTTGGCAAAGGATCAAACGAAATTGCTTCTTTGGTTTTTGATACACTCATAGCAACAGAAATGGAAAGCCCTATTACTACTGTGCGATTAGTGTGTGACGGATGTGGAGGCCAAAACAAAAATTCTATTGTCCTGGCCATGGCTTGCCACTGGCTTTCCAAACTTGCGCCGAAAAATGTAAGAACAGTGAAACTTTATTTTCCTATAACAGGCCACAGTTTTCTGCCACCAGACCGAGTGTTTGGGGTAATAGAAAAGTCTATAAGGAAAAAAGAAGTAATTTACAAACCATCAGAGTACATTGATATTATTAGTGAACATACTAAAGTAGTTAAAGTTGGCATTGACTGTCAAATGTTTGACTGGAAAAAAGAAAAAGAGACATTTATGAAGAAACCGGCGCAATTTCACTTTCAACTTGGGGCATGCAGGAGGATTGTTCTGACAAGAACTAAAGCGAAGGACGTACGTGTTAGGGGAGAGTACACATACAAGTCAGACCTTGGAGTGTCCAAATCTGTAACAAAGCCAGGGAAACTGCTTTCTAACATGAGTCCTAATGTTATTCCTGCGTCAAACACAACAAAAGAAACCAAGAAGGTTGATGTCAACAACTTGTTGACAAAACATTACGGGGACCACTGGAGAGATAACGAGGAGTTGCTATTTTACAAAAACATTATTGATGGGGCTGATGACACTGAAGAAGAGGAACCTGTTTGTGAGCCGACTGAAGAAGTCAGTGTCATTAATGTGTAAAACCTGTAGTCTACTAAAGTTTCTAACATTTTAGATATTAAAGTTTGTTCATTTCTTAATGCTTTTTGTTTCTTTTTTGCTAACACAACCTATAACAGCATACCAACCCACGATATTTTCCTTGGTTCGTTTTCATTGTTAAACCGTTCTGCTTCATAACTAACATTATCCATAAAAGTTTGTTGCAAAACTCACAGTTGACCACAGTTTTGTTCAAAACTCACATTGTCAAATTTTACTTTAAAATTACAAAAGAGCCCTCTTTAAACAATGCTTTGCAGTGTGGGCACACAGTTCATATTGAAACAAACTTGTAACAAAAAAAATTAAAGTACAATACCATGGCCTTTAACATTAAACAGTTTTTTGCCTTTTTCCAAAAGTTTGGAAAAGTGGAGAATGTGAGTTTTGCATCTACACCCCTCACATAGTTCTTTCTCAGAGCAGACTCATCCGGAATTACAAGGCCCGTATATCTTTCTAAGAAATCTCTGTGTTTAATATTGTCCAATTTTTAGAGTGGAATGTTTGAAGAATGCAAAGCTTCACACAAGTCTTTATAAAATACAGACGAAGTGCCACCATCAGAGGATGACTGTGAGAGTTACAGATGAGAAACTTTTAGTATGCTACTATCTTGGACTCCACTTATGTGCTTCTCTCGACTGATATGTTGCTGAACGCTATCTCCTATCTCCTGCCACTTTCATTTCACATATTTTGCAGCAAAGAATTTCACCATTGGTGTTAAAAGTATCCTCACTGAATTCTAAAATTATCTGTTTGAAATGAACAGCCCTAGATGGCTTTAACTTTGGCATTTTAAATACACTCGAAAAACAATTGCCACCGATAACACAAATCCACTTAGCACACCTTTGGTTGTAAGGAGGTACTTAATCAGACTGGCATTACTGGGACCACTGTTGTCTGTCTTACTACCCCTCAATTTCAACATTGCTTCTGGATTAGCTGCAAGCGCAGGTGTGTCTCCAGGAATGCGGATATTCCAAAAAATAAGTGTTGAACAAAGTTGTGAAGACTCTCATGTCTTCGTATTCATCCTCACTTTCAGTTCTGTTAATATCCAGTACCATGTGCAAAAAATGCATCATAAACGATTAAGAATGTGACAAAATGAATCAAAACATATAAAATATTCTAATAAATTCCATGAAATGACATAATAATGACATGAAAATTGAGAAAATGACCTAAGAATAAAATAGAAAATGACAAAAAAGTGACTTAAAAAATATTTCTTTCTGTAATATGGGGGCCATGAACCAGTGAGTTAACAATGTCTGTGGTGAGCCATTTGAAAGATGACATGTCATCAGAATCCAGGCCCTGCAAATAGCAAAGATACCACCTGCCACACACTATGTATATTGCAAAGAAACTTCGAACCACATCAACTGTTACAAAACAATGAATTATATTGTGCAAGATCCACCTTTTCAATACAAGATGTGTTGTTGGTTAAAATTATAACCTAATTTATTTATGGTACCGGTTTCAACATCCATGAACGTCATCAGCAACCAAATAGGGTAATTATACTAAGATACATAATAAAGTTTAAACACACAAAATTGACCCTCATAATTAAAACTGTCTAAAAAATGTTAACCAACAACACATCTTGTATTGAAAAGGTGGATCTCTCACAATATAATTCATTGTTTTGAAGTCTCTATTCAATACGCACCAAAGATGAAATTCTTGACTCAAAAAAAAAAAATCAACTGTTGTAAGGTATGGAGCAGAGGGCCTTGGAACAATGCTAGTTGCTACACATCACCCACCTATGCATTAGGCAACACTTAGAACTCTTTGAAGAAATTTACAATATCATGTAGGAAACCTCAGAATCCTATAAAAACTTCTACTTTTCACAGGATCTTTACACTTCATGATTAATGAGGCTGAAATTGTTTTTAAAGTTTTCTTATGTTATTCTACACAGCATCAATAACAGTAACAAAGGAATAATAATTTATAGAAACTCTTGAGTTCAAAGACATTAACACAGTACTAGTAACAATGATGGCAACTCCCAAATGATACGTAGTCGCGGACTTTGGAACTATACCATCTGTCATATGACCCCTAGTGCAAGATCTTGGAACCACTTGAACTAAATATGAAAATTAGGTAAAAAAACCTGTCAATCTTACAAGAATTTAAATCTTCGCTAAGAACTACAAATCGTATGCAATGAAATTGTTGCCCACTGAAATCTCTTCAGCTAATTCCACTAACAAACAATGGCTTATCAAAGTATGTACATTACCTCAAATGTGTTTTCCTGTGCTAGCTCTGGCTCTGTTAACTCTGGTTTGGTTTCTTGTTTCAGGGGTATCATTTCTGATACAAGTTCAAAATGCTCCTGTGGAAAGAAAATACCTATATTAGGCACACCCTTTGCACACATCTGCCAATCTATTCATCACGAGATGAGCATGATAATTCATTACCTGCAAGTATTTCAGTTGATTTCAAGATTTCACAAATATTTAGGGAAAATATGTGTATGTAAGAGGATACATCAAAACAAAGAGACAAAAAGCATTCTGTTAGAATGCTCAGGAATACTTTTTATCGAGAAGCTATTATATCACACATGAAATTCTTTAAAATATCACGGTGACCTCACGAAAATGTTCGGAAATGGAGATGTTTATTCTACTCATCCTAAACAAAATTACCCTCTGTAGTTCACAGCATCAAACATTACACTGCCAAGCACAACTCAGCATGAAATATGTCTCTTTTATCTCACCTGTTGTACTTAAATCTCCAGCTACAAGACTAGTTTATCCTCAACAGATCTACAATCAACTGCCATAGAGAGCCCAGGTGCCACCATGAAATCATAATAAGGATAAGATGAGTGATTTTCCTCTGCTAGCCAGAAAGTGCTTTTTCAAATTAATCTGTAAAGCCGATTGAAACACTCTGTTTGAAATTTGTGTTTGAAATCACACCAGAAGTGACAATCTTTACAGCAACGATGGAACAGGAAAGGGCTGGGACTGGCAAAAGGCGACCATAGCTTTAATAAAAGAACAGAAAAAGGAAACCACAGAAATTCACCAACAGGGCTACCAACAAAGGATTTCAAACCCAATATCTCCAAAATACAAGCTGACATCTTTGTGATCCAGAGCACATAGCCAACTCACTTTGTCCCACTGAAATCTATACACCAGTAGCAACTATTTCTCAACACATGTTACAGGGACTGGCTATAATGATGATGTCATTACTAGCATTGTTCACACTTCTGTGACGATCATACTGTCAGAGCAAGGACAAGACTGAGACAAACTACTTCTAGCCCATATCAAACGACATAATGTAAAGTTAAACTCACCAGAGATGATTATGGGGACATCTCGCACAGAATTTTGAAAGCAAGTTATCATGGACATAACCCCTAAACTTCATGAACTGCACATAAGTGTCCAATAATAGCAAACAAATCTTATAAATTGTTTGAACCCCTTCCAAGAGTGAAAACTTTTCTCAATCATTTGCCATCTACTGAGAAATATTGTTTATTCACTATAGAGCGTATTTATTGATGGATTTAAATCCCTTGAAATATTTCACTCACTTCCTCTACTCTGGTTTTGCTGAGCTCACAGCTGCTTTCAGGCCATTATGTTAACAACAGCAGCTCTCCATGTTTGGATTGTAAGCATAAAAAAAAAGTGTAGGCCTTTCAGGCATTTGCTCCATAAAACCTGCTTGACACTAGATTCATCAGAGTGGGATGTATCAGACCCTACCCACTGATGTCAGGTGTACACGCTTGCACAGAAATGGTGTCCTGACATAAGCAATCATCTGTCCCATTCCAGTACTGAAAAGGAGAGGATGGGAGTGAAGGCGTAGTGTTGAAGGACACTTCAATATTCAAAAGCAGGGCAAGGGAGTGAAGGGGTAGTGTTGAAGGCCACTCCAGTACCAAAAAGGAAAGAAGGGAGTGAACGGATAGTGTTGAGGGCACAGTGTATGTATTGCTATATACCCACCACTGCACAACAGTTTTGTAGCAGGTTCTCTAGCTGCAGCAGTGTGTTAAACAAGGAGGAGGGAGGACACCATAGTTTGTACCGGGTTGCTCAATTAAATAAACGTTTTTACACAATAGAGCATATCTAAATGTAATGTTTTTCAGATGTTCACTCTAATATAACCAGCCTGACACAAGACTCCTCAGAGTGGAAGTAAGAGTTATCGGATTGTGCCTCTACTAATAGGCTTCTCATAAATTCACCTGAATACACCCAGCGTCAGAGGGTAGGTCCTATCTGATGAGTTTGGTGTCAGGACAAAGATGAAATGCTGGTTTTTACAGCACACACTTAGAGAGCCAGACACCTCAACTTTGATGTGCTCTATTGATGTGAAAAATCTAATTCCTTGATCAGTTAAGACATTCCATTAGAATAAAAAATGAATGTGAAAGAAGTAACCTTATTACACTCCACATTCTGGGGAAAGATGCGATGTAGGTCAGGCTCAAAGCAAGTAAAAACAAAACATTTTACAACTGCAAGGATGTGATGCAGTGCTCAGGGAAGAACTGAAGTGATGCGACTGAGGATGCATTCTCTCTGCTCTGTCCATCAACAGTGAGTCAGCCATGTGTGAGAGTACTTCACTCAGCCCTGGTCAACGCTATAGAGGTGGGGCAGGGGCTGTGGGGAAAAAAGCAAATATTCTTAAATATGTTGCCTAGGACGTCTATGACAGCTGTTGGCAGAACAATGAGGGACACAAACCAGCCTATGGGCTGAATACCCCTAAAAACAATATGCAATTTGCTAATAAAAGTATTTTTTACCACTCTCACTACCAAGCCCATACATATGAAAAGGAGGCTAATAACCAGTCCCCAAATGAAAGGAAATAACCCTATTCTGTTAAAAACCTTTACCCAACCAGAAGTTAAATCCAGTACCCTCTGAACTGAAGGCATTGAAGCTGACCCTTATGCCAAGAAACTGGACATCATATACAGTACATAGATGTTGAGTCAAATGAAATATTCCCCTTCAATAACTTGTAAGTCTTTGAAAATTTAATATTAACAATGGGCTGATGATGGAACTTGGGAGTACTTTTCTATGTAATCAATATCCGTCAAGTTCATTTACATATGGAGTTTCCAGCTGTTGGCCAGCTCTGCTGGGAACATAAGCCTCCCCAATTCCTTTTGCTTTCTTACCATTTCTCCCTTGTCACTCTTCCCCAGTCCTCTTCTCTTCTCTGTACACACTCCTACATTTCTTTTATCCATCTGTCTCTTAGTCTTCCTGCATCCCCCTCTTCATGTATCCATACAGTCTAAATCTAGATGCCTCTATCCTGGTCTATTGTGGCTCTTCTCTTACTATATCTTGAATCGTCTTGTTTCTCATATCCGTTCTTGTCACTCCTCTGCTTCTCAGAAATTTCATTTCACATGCCTGTATCAATTTTTTTGCTATTTGCTTTATGTTGCACTGATACAGATATGTCTTATGGTGATGATGGGATGGGAAAGGCCTAGAAATGGGAAGGAAGTGGCCGTGGCCTTAATTAAGGTACAGCCCCAGCATTTGCCTGGTGTGTGAATGTGAAACCACGGAAAACCATCTTCAGGTCTGCCGACAGTGGGGTTCGAACCCACTATCTCCCGATTACTGGATACTGACTGCACTGAAGCGACTGCAGCTATCGAGGTTGGTACTTGCCTGTATCCTAGTTACAGTTCTTTGCTTCATTACCCAAGTTTCTGCTGCATACGTCAGAATAGGTACATAATACATCTTGTATATCACTCTTTTGCTTCTCTGAGGGACATTCTTGCTCCAAACCAGGCTTCTGCACTTTTCAGGAATGCTCCTGCTTGTCTTCCATGCTCGGTTATTTTATAATCATTTCTTACATTTTCCTCTGATACTACCCAGGTATTGAAATTCTCTACCTTCCTAAGCTGTTCCCCTCCAAGCATTATCCCTCTTGTAGGTCACTATCTTACCCTTTTTGGCATTTAATTTCATTCCATATTGTTTCACCTCCTCTTCCCATGCATCTAACTGTTCCTAGATATCCTCTTCCTTTTCTCCCAGACTAACAAGTCATCTGCAAACATCATCACTTTCATTTTCCCTTCCTCAACTTTCCTTGCAACTATCATCATTAGCTTGTCCATTACTACAATGAAGAGCAAGAGTGACAGAGTACTTCCTTCTCTTAATCTGCTTCTTTGTTCAAAACAGTCTGTTTTCTGCTCTCTTACTTTCACACAACTGAAACTCCACTCTTACATCTTCCTCACTCTTTCCAATGTCTGCTTCTTGACTTCCCATACCTTGTTCCTGCACACATGATCATATGCTGTCTCAAAGTCCAAGAAGGGCATCAGTAGATCTTAACCTCGCTCTTAATGATGTTCTTGTAACTGTCTCACTGTAAATATAAGGTCAACCGTGGACCTTCCTGATCAGAAGCCATACTGCTCTTCTCTTGACTTCTCTTCCACCCTCTTTCTGATTCTATTCTCCAGAATCTTCTCAAACACCATTGCAAAGTGACATATTAATGTAACCCTCCTATAGTTCTTAAAATCTTCTATATTCCTCTTCTTGAAGATGAGTATGATTATCCCCTTCTTCCAGTCTTCAGGGGTCTTCCTCTCCATCCATGCTACTTTCAACACACGATAAAGCCACTGTTTCCTTACCTCTTCTGCCTTTCACCATCTCAACATTCACTTCATCTAAACCTGGGGCTTTTCCTCCTTTCAACTTGCCCAATGCTACCTCTAATTCTTCCCACATTAAGTCTTTTTTCTTTTACTGTGTTTCTTCTCTCCTCCCTGTTTCTACTTTCCTCCTCAATGCATCCTTCTGGGTTTAGTAAATCTTCAAAATACTCCTTCCACATTCTTTTGAGTTTCTCTTTCTCCTGCACTTCATTTCCATTTTATATATCATTATAACATCTTCCTCATGCCTTTTCTCTTAGTCTTGACCATTCCATACAGTACTTTTTTATTTCTTTTGCTATCTTCTTACATCATGTTTGTCCATGATCCATTTTTTCTTCTCCTCTTTTGCAACCTTTTTTTAGCTTCTTCCTTTTTGTCTTATAGTCCTGCCTTGTCTCCATTGTTCTCTGTTGAAACCATACTTTAAAAGCTTTATTCTTCTCCCCAATGGCCACTTTGACCCTGTCATTCCACTGGGGGTATCCTAGAATCTCTTTCTGGTACTAGTTCTGCCACTAACTTCTTCTGCAGTTTTTACTAATGTCCTCTCAAACCTTTCCCATTCCTCCTCCCCTGTTTTTGTATCATCTGTTGGTAGTTCAATCTTATACTTTCCTGGTATTCCTCCTTGGTTTTCTTCTCCTTCTATCTAGTTAAGGGTATTCATTCATATAGGTCTATATCATCACACTCACAATCCTAAGTAATCTTAAGCGAGTGGGTAAATATTAGGACATGCCATGGTAGTTTACTACCAAGCAATTTACATTTGACTGGAGAGAAAATAGAAAAACATAACAGGTTCCCTGATGATAGGGATGAAACCAACCATTACCTGAATCCCAAGCTGCTGAGCTAAGTAACTAAACTAACTTGCCAAAGTGTATGGCTAAACAGGTCGGACTATTGTACTCAAATTTTTGTGACAGATGAATCAACATATCTGAAGCATATAACAAAGTTCATATTCATGAGTGCACAAATACAAGTTAATGCAAGTCAAATGGAGGACTAGACTGCCCTACATGAGCAGACACAACACATCACACAGCAGGCGATTTAAAATATTTATTCCACATGAATAAACACAACATATTTACACATACATACAAAGAAAAATGTAGAGATGCACTTAGATGTGTCTACTGCTGTGGTCACCATATTCTGTCTGATAAAGAAATAAAATATGCAGCAGCATATTGCCAACTGTGAAAATTACAAAATGAAATGCAACAGGTGAACTGCGAACACAAAAACTGAAATATATTCGCCCCTTTGAGAAATCTCAACACTCAAAACCAATGTTGAATGTCTTACACAAAATCACATTACAAATGAATGAAGAACAATATGTGTACAACATGTGCAAAATATAAAACATATTCAAATTAAACAAACTCTTCGGGCGATGCACACAATTTTATTATGGCACGGCAAAAGAGGCCAGTTTTTGTTTTCACAGTGACCACACGAGTAATATGCCAGTCCTCCAAACCAGCGGAGGAAGGTTATCCTCCCTTAGAAGAACCAAGTATCCTACAGCCGGACTCCATTTTCCTGTGTAAGAACATTTATATCTTTGTTGGAGAGACTGCATGTATCTCTGACCACCTCCGCCAGAAAACTTGATACAGCTATTGAACATAATTCCATTTAGTTAGACAGGAGTAGGAGCAGTTGGATATGTCTGGCAAGGGGACAGAGGTCAATTCTCTTGCTACTAGAAAATGTCCAGGTGGCACATAGCACTTTTAATTGGAGTCATCAGTCAATGAACAGAGAGATCTCGAGTTCAACACAGACTCAATTTGATACAAAAAGAGTACTCAACTCTTCAAAATTAAGAATTGTGGTGATCCTTGTATTTATAAGTCGAAAACAAATAACTATTCCTACGAAAAAAGGGAAAGGATGATATACACTAAAGCGTGTAAATAGTGCCACACAACAAGTAGAGCGCAGGGAAGCGTGGTATAAGATATTTGTGGCGTCAAATTATCGAGACCGAACAATCATGAGCAGTGAAGGTAAGATAGCAAGACGTCAACTGAGTAGCGTACAAATAATATTTGGGCCCTATTTTCCCGGAGAATTTCTGTAGTAGGTACACGTATAATGAGAGGGAATGAAAAAATGAGAACTCCCAAAATAACAGGTTTCAATAACAGATATATTGTAACGACAACAGAATGGAAACAAGAAGCATTATACAACGAGTAAAAATAGATATCTTTGGCTTACACAGGTACTGAAATAAGTTAAGATAATGGTTATCCAGTTAAATTACCAAGGACTAGTTTTGGACAGGTTTTTACATAAATTGGAGTCATTCACACTAAAGTACCAAAACTTCGAAAAGGCATACTCAATCTTTCATAAATAGAATGGAACATTCCGGAAATTAATATAAGTGCAAGTAAAAACAATGTCTAACCCCCAAGGTCAAAAAGGCTTGCTTCAAATAAAACAGATGACAGAACATTTCAAAGACCAGAGAAAATACACTATTCGATTCGCAGACCACCATTTCACAGTGATTAGTTTAAAATCTTCATAATAAAAGGTAGAAAGAAAGAAAAGGGAAAAGGACAAGGGAAAACACGAGAAAGAGAAAAATATGTTAGGAAGCGAAACAAAGAGGATGAAAATATAAGTAGGGATCAGGCTGCATAGTCCCAGTTAGAAATAACAACGTTGATCACACCACACGTAAAGTTTAAAGTCACAGATAAGGTTGGCAGTCCACCACTCCCTTCTTACACACTCGGAGAAGAAGTCTCAGAACGAAAATTTGTGCACCATAATTGTATTTTGACGTTGAGTCCTGAAGGGACTAGAGTTCAGAATCAAATAGTAGTAAAGCCTCTCAAGGCAAGGAAAAAGCAAGTATTGAAAACATAATGTAAAATACTAAGTCTGCTCACCCGGTCTGAAGAGAAAGAAGAAGAAGGTTAACAGCACATGGTCCAGCCGTGCGGAATGCAGGAGCTCCCACTGCCTATTACAAAACACGAAGACACCTGATCGCTGGTCGAAGGAAAGCGGCGAGTATATATACGCCAGGGAAGGCAAGTCTAGAAAATGTTGGAGACAGGTGACGTCAGGTGGTGGCATGGGGAGAAGCGACAGCGCAAGCAGTAGTGAGGCAGACTAGCAAGCAGGCAGAGCAGTATAATGTGTAGCAGAATGGAGCGGAGCAGTATGCTTAAGGTAAGAAAAATGTTGAGATCGGGAGCTCGTAACAGAATGGAATTTCCTATGGTATGCTCCAAAAGTGATTCTGCAGACTTTATTCCAGCCTCCGAAAGCCCACCGAAACGAGGACTGGGAAGTGGAATAAACCTCCATTTTACATTCAAATTAGATGAGTATTCTTCTATTTCAGTACAGCTATCCTTAATAAAACTTAATAACTTATTGTTGCCTTACCTTACCTATAGCGCGACGGCCCGTTGGCCTCCCCAGTTGCTCTCTGCCAAACTTGTCGATCTTGCGCAGCGATTCTCCAATTCCGGATCTTGAGGATGTGTGCTGCGTCCTGATGTTCACCATCTTCCCATCTGTTATGTGCGCTTCTCACAGGCCTTCCTCCTCCAAAGTCTCCTAAGAATAACTTATTTGGGATTCGGTGTTCTTCCATCCTAATTAGATGACCTGCCCATTTAAGTCTCTTAATTCAAATGTCATGTGACAGGGGTGCCTCCCCATACAGGGAATATAGTTCATTGTTATATCTAATTCTCCATTCTTCTTGTACGCACATGGGAACATAAATTCTCCTCAGGATTTTCCTTTTGAAGGAATCTATCTTCTCCATGGCTGTCTTTGGGAGGCTCCACATATCACTTCCATACATCACTATACTGCGAATGAGGGTTTTGTATAGCATAACTTTTAGGCTCTGGTTTATATCTCTACTTCTGAAAAGAGATAATACTGCGAAGTATGTTCTAGTGGCAGCTTGAATTCTTGCCTTATTTCTACCATTTCCTCATTCTTGTTGCTCAGATGTACACCAAGATATTTAAACTCATACACCACCTTCACTTTGAATCCTTCAGGGACAACTTGGTCATTTGTATATTTCCATCACCGAGCCCGCACCATTACCTTTGTCTTTTGTTCATTGATTGTAAGTCCAATCTCTTTGCCTTCTCTACTCAATTCTTCAAATGCTCCTTTAACTGTCCTTGTTGTTCTTCCCATCAAATTAATGTCATCAGCATATCCAACTAGTTGAGCTGTTTTGTATAGAAGTGTTCAACTGGTGTCCACCCTTAACTTTCTAATCACTGATTCTAGTGTCAGGCTAAATAGAATTGGTGCTAAGCCATCTCCTTGCTTCAATCCTTGATTCATTTCGAAGAAGCTGCCTACTTCAGTCTGAATTTTCACTCCCACCGTTGTATTTCTCATAGTTAATTCTTGAGCTCTCTTAATATTTCCATTAATTTATCCCTGTCAATAGCGTCGTACGCTTGTTGAAAGTCGATAAACATCTGTACTACATCTAGGCCCCATTCCCAACACTTGTTTCACAATTAATATCTGATCGATAGCGGATCTTCCCTTCCTGAACCCTGCCTGGTATTCTCCTAGAATGTCTTCCACCAGGGGTTCTAGTCTCTTCTTCAGAATGGAAGTGAACAGCTCATATACTGTACACAGCAGTGTGATCCCTCTATAATTGCTACATACCAACTTATCCCCTTTCTTGTATATTGGGCATATGATGCCTTTGCGCCAGTCTTCAGGCATTTCTTCTGAATTCCACACACTTACAATTAGATCATATATAGCTTCTTGTAGTGTGGTTCCTCCGTATTTCCACAACTCTGCAGGGATTCCATTTATACCTGGTGCTTTATTGTTTATCAGTTGCTGTATGGCTTCTATCGCTTCTTGCATAGACGGTGCTGTGACTTCCAATTCATTTGTCTCATTGTTATTCCTTGAGATAGTGTTTTCCCTTCCATTTCTAATGGGTTCAGGAGGTGTTGGAAATCTATACATCTATTTTGGATCCCTTCTTTATCTCCCAAACGTTGTCCATCTCTGTCCTTACACATGTTTGTTTTTGCCTTGAATTCTTCTTTCAATTCTTTAACTTCTCTGTAAGCCATGCAGTTATTATCTTGTTTAAATTCCTCCACTATTCTAGCCATTTTCTCATTTAATTTTCTTCTCTTCTTTCTTCAACATACATTCCTTACTTCTTTATTCTGGTTTTCAACTTCTTGTTTCTTCACCTTTGTTAGTCTCTCTAGGTATGCTTTATATTCCTTATCTCTTTCTTCTATGGCTTTTTGGCATTCATCATCAAACCATTCCTTTGTGTTCCATTTTGGTACAATGTCAAGCGTGTCCTTTGCCACGGCCTTAACGCTTTCCATCAGAGCAATCCATTTGGTTTTGACCGTTGCTGCTTGGTCCTTATTATATTTCTCTACCAGAACTTCTGCCAATCTTTCCCTGTATCTTTCTGATACTTCCTTATTCTTCAGGTCACTAGTATTGTACTTTTCTATCCTACTCACCCCTTCCTTCCTTGCTTTCATAATTGCCTTAACTACAAAGTGGTCGGAGCCACAACTTGTTCCTCTGAAAGATCTGACATCCATGATATTGGATGCCCATCTTTTCTCCATCACTACAGCGTCTATTTGATTACAGGTCTTTCCATCCGGCGATATCCATGTTTGCTTGTGAGGGAAACAATTTGACATCACTTTCATGTTTCTGCTGGTAGCAAGCTCAAGCAATCTGTTCATTATAATTAATATTGTTGTGTAAACTATGGATCCCTATTATTCCTTGATATATCTCCTCCTTCCCAATTTGTGCATTTAGGTCTCCTATTATCATCTTAGCATCGTTTGATGGGATTGAATCTAGCACTCGTTCCACTTCAGCACAGAACTGATTCTTGACTATCTGTTGCTTGTCTTTCACTGGTGCATATACTTTAACAATTGTTAAATTATAGAATTGCATTTTGAACACTCAGTGTTGCCAATCTTTCATTCACTGCCAAAAACTGTAGTACATCACCTTTGGCTTGTTTTCGTACTATACATGCAACTCCTCCTTCCTGTGCATTCCTTGGCTTCCCACTACTAAATATTGTGTGGGTTTTGGTGTCCCAGATCTCATCTCTTCCTGACCATCTTGTTTCTTGGATGGCTGCTATATCCACTTTGTTGACTTCTAGTTTCTGCGTCAATACTTTCAATACTCTGGCTCATAGAAGGATGCGTACATTCCATGTACCAATTGCATAGTCCACTGCCTTTAACTTAGCTCGTCGTCTATTAAATCCACCATTCTGAGCCATATTCTGGGGCTTCGCAAGTTTGTTTTCTGGAGCGAGGTTGTTACCCTTGCTTCAACCCCAGCAATGCTGGAGGAGTGATGTTTTCTGTTAGGGTAATTTGATAATAAATCTCAGAACATAGCATAAATTTGCTAAGAGTCTGAGAAGAGAAGAAAATTTCTCTAACTTGGGTGGTCATATTTTAACTAGCTGGACCGTCAAAGAGGGTTTTGATTCTGCATTCACAGCAGATGGTATATTACAAACAACAAAATCGGGATAGACTGGGGACAATTCCTGCAAACCAGGAGGGACCATGCCACCATACTTCAAGAGAAAACATTTGTGAGGGTAAAACACCTCAGGACATGATATTAGCAAATCTATTGACAACAAAGGTTTCCAACAATTGGCAGGTTTCTGTAACCAACTACTGTGCTGTTAGTCCCTCAGTATGTAGAGAAAGAAATTTGCAATTTCAAAGATTGTGACTTCCTCATGGGGTAAGAAAGCAATAGAGCAGCACAGAGCTCTAAGCAGGCAATACATTGCTGTTTCAATAGATACCCTCATCATTATCAGATACTGTCCTGACAGCAACATACTCAGCTTCTGAAAGGGCCAGGAAAGCTATGAATTTCAATAACCATATTCTTAGCAAATGGCATTACATTTCTCTGCACGTTCAGCTCATTAAACAGGGGCAGCTCGTTGTAGACATTATTCCAAATCTCAATCATTTCAAATAAGGGCTCTAACAGCTCATCAACATCGATTTTCAACTGCTAACAAGACTGTAGGATGAGTCTACACTTAACCACGATGTATCTTTACGATCCAAGAACGTCAAATATGGAAGCAATAATAGTGAGAATGCTTCTCTTAGTGACTTCCTTAGTCACTTTTTTCAAATTTACTTGAAACAGAACCTCATCACATTTAGGATGCCACACAATACCTAATGTTTAACAGCTTCATCCTTATTGAGGTTACAAGGTGACAACATTTCCTAACCTCTACAGGGACATTGACATGAGCTTTTGACAATTTCACATCCACATTCTAACATGAAAATGTTCACCATCAAGCATAGAAGAAATCTTTCATTGAAGCTCCTTAGCTTCTTCAACAGAGCTAGAACCTGTCAGTAGGTACCAGGAAATCACCACTTATGTTAGGTAAAAAAAAACGGGAACATTATCAAACAACTTCCTCCAATTAGTGCAGCTGTACACCGAGCATACGGCTTGCTGGCTTTCTTGAAGGTGAGAATCTAAATTTTTACTTCTGAAAACACACGATGTTCAATCGCCACCCACAATCTCCATATAACCTCATCATATGTTCCCGGGCCAACTCACTTTGTTTCGACAACCCGAAACATGGCTGCCCTTAATAAAGTTCCCTCATAAAGGAGCGTTGATGTCATGCATACCACCCCTATAGCTCGTTGAATACCACTGCAACAAACCAGGATCACACTCACCAACATGAAATTAGCAAGCCATCACTTTACCTTTCTACTCAGACTGACATTCCTCCACTCGAGTTGAAGATTCACTGAACAAAAAGCCACATATTCTGAAGTTTACAATAGACTGTGCTGAATTCAGCAACAGACAGAGCAATGAATTTTCAATCGCTACTGATCTGCATTTAGGGCAGTTGCCCAGGTGGCAGATTCCCCTTCTGTTGTTTTCCTAGCGTTTTCTTGAATGATTTCAAAGAAATTGGAAATTTATTTAACATATCCGTTGCTACGTTATTCCAATCTCTAACTCCACTTTGTATAAATATTTTCCCCAATTCGTCCTCTTGAATTATAACTTTATCTTCATATTCTGACCTTTCCTACTTTTAAAGAAATCACTCAAACTTATTCGTCTACTAATGTCATTCCACACCATTTCTCCACAGACAGCTTGAAACATACCACTAACAATTTATAAACTTCATCATACAGATCAGTATTGATACAGATTAAACCTAACACTACTTCTTAACATACCACTTAATCGAGAAGTTCATCTTCTTTCTCTTAAGTCTTCCCGGCCCAAACTTTGTAACATTTTTGTAAATCTGTGTTCACATTCCTCAACAATTGCTTTAAACCCATCTGTTTACATTTTTACTAATTGTTTTCCACCAATCACAGTTACTTTTTAAAAACTCCCCCATGTCAGCTCCATCAGCCATATGGTACTGCATAATACTCCTACTTTTGAGACCTTCCTTTGTATCAAATTTATTTTTAACTACAACAAAAACAGCTTTGTGATCACTAATGCCATCCATGACTTTGGTCTCACTATCGAGCTCATTTGGATTTACTAGCACCATGACCTATATAATCTTCCCTCTAGTTGGTTCCATCACTTTCTGAATCAGCTGTCCTTCCAATATTAACTTATTTGCCATTTTCTGGTCGTGCCTCCTGTCATTCGAATTACCTTCCCAAATGACATTTACTAAACTGAGATCCCCTGATAAAATCACATTCCTTCCCATGTTGTTTCCCACATAGCTGATTATCTTATCAAATAATTCTGAATCAGCATCCCCATCTGTACACTGCAAAGATATTAAGTTGCCTATTATCTTTAGAAATGAGCTTTAAACCTAGAATTTCACATTCGTCATCTTTAACTTTTTGGTAGCTTAGAAATTCTTCTTTCACCCGAATGAATATCCACCCTCCTACCATTCCTATCCTATCACTACAATACACACTCCAGTTCTGTGACACCTTGGGCCGATGACCTTCGATGTTAGGCCCCTTTAAACAACAAGCATCAGTTCTGTGACAATATTTCTGCAAACATTGTATCATTTCTCAGCTATGATTCAACTCCTATTAAATATCTGGTAAGTATATATCTATTAAATTACTTAATTCTATTCCTTTCTTTACAATACTTCTATAGGTCAACACTACAATTTTTATCTCATCCGTCTTGACATCCAGATCCCGGTACCCTTATTACCACTCGCTAGAGCACCCCGTTTCTGTGAATGTACCTCCCTACAACCCTTCTAAACAAATTTTATAACTTTTACGTACCACTGCGGTTTAAGTGAGGGCCATCTGAGTGCAGATTCCTATCGCATAAACACCTATTAAGATCTAGAAATCTCACTGCCAGTTTCCCACATACCTAATCCACAGTCTTATTTAAATCCCCAATCACCTTCCAGTCAGTATCCCTCCTACACAGTATTCCACTGATAACAATCTCTGGTTCTTTAAACTTCACCCATGATGCATTTACCAGATTCCACACACCCCCAACTATGTTGGTACTTTCACCTGCTTGTCTTACGTTGCTGGTACCAATGTGAAATACTACCATATGTGCCTCAACCTAACTCCTGGAGAACACACTACCTTAGTTCCCTTTCCTCCTCACACATTCCCCACATGTCTAACAATGGAATCCCTCATGACCATAGCCTCAAACCTACCAACCTCATTTGATCCCATCCCCTCCTGTTCAGCCCTATCTTTTCTGACAGCTGCAGAACCTACTTCCTCCTAAATTTTCTCCCCCCACCCCATGATCCTGCTCTGCCTGATTTTTCTTATCCTCTACTCTACATTTCCCTTTCCTATCTTTCCCCTTTATTATACTTCCAAACTTCTCAGCAATAGTTCCCTGTTCCTTATCTTCCTTCTTTAGTTCTACCTGCAGTGACTCGTACCAATTTCTCACAGACACCTGTCCTGAATACTGATCCTGAATAGAGCCCTTAGCCTGCAATCTCCTTCCCAATAGAACAGTCAACCACATGTCTTACCAACAAAGTTAAATTTGTACAGATTATTATTAGTACTATTTTATCCTACTATGCTCTCATAGGTAAACACAAGAGATACGGTACACACGAATATATGTAGCAGGCAAGATACTAACTAAATATACCATATTTACACAACAATTCTCAATTGAAATGTGGTTATATGATTTTTACAGATGGTGAATTACTATTATTTTCCCTACTACACAGGACAGAGAGAGGTGTCCTTAAGTGTTGATAAAAAAGAGGTTGTCTACAATAATTTTTGTCAAAACTACGCCAGGGGCTTGAATTGTGATACTGTTGGGATATAAGAATTTAATTAGGAGCCTCCATGGCTCAAATGGCAGCGTGTCGGCCTCTCACAGCTGGATACCGTGGTTCAAGTCCCGGTCACTCCATGTGAGATTTGTGCTGGACAAAGCGGAGGCGGGACAGGTTTTTCTCTGGGTACTCCAGTTTTTGCTGTCATCTTTCTTTCCAGCAACACTCTCCATTATCATTTCATAGCATTTATCACTCATTAATAAATCACCTAGGAAGTGGCAACCCCATTGTAATAACAGCCTATATATGTTTCATTCATTACATCCCTGACCCGGTCAATGACTGGACAACAGGTTGTAGGTTTTTATTCATTCAGGAATTTCATTATTAACTTTTACTCGATGAATAAACAAAGGTACAAAGCCTACAAATTATCAGAATACAGTAATCAGCTGATTCATGTACTTTGATCTCATTGGAATGCAGCAAACAATCATCAACAATCCAAAGACGGTTGAGTAATTGTCCAGTGAAATACCATGTATTCTCTTTAACATTTTAAATAAAAGTTTAGAGATGTATCATGTCATTTAATCGAATAAATTAACTTTGTGATAGTTTGAACAGATATCTATATGAAATACCGGAAAAGCTGTGGATGTTACAACTCTTTATAATAATCTGCATTTGTTAGTATTATACCAACGAACCTAATGATATTTAAAAATAATTTTAAAAAAGAGTTAATATTATTACCTAAACCTAAATTCGAAACAAAGTACATCTAGCTAGCCTACTTAACCTAGAAAACATAATCTATTGAACACCAACTGAACTACGTGATATAAAATTCAAATAAATATCACTACTCCAAATTTCTAACAACAAGCATTACACACCAATACATAAACAGCTCTAAATGGATCACACACACACAAAATTACACAATTTCAATAGCTTTTAACTACTTTATCACTACAATAATACAAGAGCACTCTCAACAGCCGAACATTCAAAAGTGCAATCAAGAAGTATGAATGATAATTAATCTCAATTTTTTCTCCAGAACCTCCCACGGAAACTTGGTCTTCATCAGGGTATTTGCTTTGAGACATGCTACACTGAGAGTAACCTGCCAACATTATTTAATTACTAAGGGTTAAATTCTAATATCTAAGTTGTCTGGAATAGCACTTACAAGTGAACTATTTGTTGTTTCTTCAAGCCAGATTGGTTCCTCTTTGATCTCCATTGCACACTGCAAATGAAGTAGTTAGAAGGTGCTGGGGTTGTATTTTACTTCCAATGGCCCCATGCTGAAACTGAGACCAAAAAAATATCATTACAATAAACATAATTACTAATGTTGTTTAGGACATTAGTACTTATACTGGGGCCGATGACCTTCGATGTTAGGCCCCTTAAAACAACAAGCATCATCATCATCAGTACTTATACTAAGTGACAGTTTTACATGGTAGTCAATACCACGATCACAGCCATAGGACCTCAAGTTTTACACAACTGCTGATCTCATGATCGCAACAAAAAGACCAAATTTTTAAATGACAGTCAATATCATGATCATAGCTATCAGACCTCAAGTTATCTATGTTTGATATCATGATTATTGCTCTAGGACATACACTTTCACGCAGCTTGTTAATATAACGATCATAACCATATGACCTTAAGTTCTACACAGAACTAAAACCATAAGAACATGTTTTCTCTTTTTAAAAAATCCTTGTGCAATGATTAGGAGATGGAATTGCAGCGAACTTCACGAAAGTCCAACGACTAGGCCACTGTACACCCAGTCCATATGCAGCTCTCTACAACATTATATTCACTTTTACAGAAGCATAACATCCTGCATATAAACATTTAAGCTCTTTAGGTTCTTTCAATCGTGAAATTACCAGCATTTCTCCTCAGTGTAGCAGTGGGCTCATCAATTGGATTGCTACACCTTTCCAAGATGCTGGCGGCTGGTGGGCCGTTGAGACACCATTGCAGGCTTCTCATGTAGGACAATGCAGTGATGGTGCTCTAGGGGAACCATGTACCTCCACTTGTATAAATGCCTGCCTTTGGCCTTTATATCAAAAATAAGGTTCCTAGAAGGAAACCACAACATAATTTCATCAATTACAAAAAGCGTAAAGAGCTTTAACGTTTTTTAAATTTGCAATTGATAGAATTAAATTATAGTTTCCATCTAGGAATCTTATTTTTGACCCTACATATACTCTAATCTGGTTTGCTTGGGCTACCACTAGACTTAGGTTACTCCTTTTCGATGGTTGGTTTAGTGAACGTCAAGCCTTCAGCGTTTTGAGCTGCAGTCAATAGCCTACAAAAAGCCTGCTGTGTTGTCAAGGCTGCTTCAGAAGCTACTGCCCACACCTCTGCTAATGCCAATGTTCAACCCCTGATCAGTGGAGATAGTAGCCCAAGATTTAGCAAATTAAAGTCAGGCTCTGTTGTTAAATGGATAAAATGTTTTCCTTTGGTCTGGTGCCATGGTCCAATTTTTAGGATCAACCCTTTCATACTGTTAATTCCCCTGGCTTGGGGACTGGGTGTTTCTGACGTCTTTGTCATTCATTTTATGCTCATAATGTCACCACCAAACCTATGCAGATGCCATGCACAATTATTATTAAATAAAAATGTTGAATTTTACAGAGGTCGTACCTATGATTCACTGCTTAATTAGCTTCCTCAGAAGATCAGTGGTGGTGTTGAATCCATGATCACGGGTTCGATTTCAACCAACAAAAGAGAACACTAAATCTGAAACATTGTGTTTCTTTTTAGCATATCAGCCAATAAAAAGAAAACTATATTGTTCCTATAACAGCAGCCCTGCAGTGTCTTCCTATGATGTAGAGTAAATGTGAGTTAAATACCAGCACTCTGTTATCTATATAATTAAGTCAGAAGTATGAGATGAGGAAGTATATATGATGAGTAGCGCATGGTTGATAGTTAGCAGTGGCAATCTGACAGAAGGAAGCCTACAACACCTATCCCTCACCGGTCCCCGCTCCTGTCCAATATACAGCAGGAATAATTACCAATAAAAACAGTTCATTATTGGACATGATATTTTATGTCAAATAATGGACCATTTATATAAGTATTATAAATTTACTCATTCGGGACAAATATTTCAGGTTCCCAATGGGACTCAACATCTATATCATACAGCAGCAAGCCGCGCGTGGTGAGTCAAGGGGAGAGGGACGAGAGTGTGGGCTGCAATTTCAGTCTCCGCTGTGTTGCTCTCAGAAATACGTGTGGAGCTTTTTCTCATTGCATTCAAGTTTTGTAAAAGGAACAATGTGTCAGATGTGTCCCATTTCCATCATTCTCAATTGAGGTTCAGGGTTCACTGATAGCGTTGGTACAACACCTCCTAGATAATAAGGCCTAACAACAGCGTGGTGACATCACACTACGGAGGCGATGGCAATGCAGAGAAACGCGGAACATAGTTAAACACAGACATGATTTTAATATTTTTTGCCAATGGAATAATTTATTTAATAACAAATAGCGTTTAAAATTTAAAGTATACTGAATTATACTGACATTATTACCGTACTTTAGAGACTCTGCCATTAAAGATAAACAGCAAACAGTTGTAAAACATGACAGCATCTTGCAATGTTAACTTACTTAAGCCGAATTGCTAACAGCACAACAGGATGTTACAAATATATTTCAATTTAAATAGGCATTACATGACCTTAAAAGAAAACTAGCACGTATAATATTAGCATAGGCCTAACATCTAAACTGACGTAGCATCACTGGCAGCATTTGCACATGAGCCTACAATGTTTCCTCCCTTGAAGTTCATGTATGGCTTAATGAGAATTTCACCTACCATCGATGTTACCAATTTGTCTTTCTGTTCGAAACCTTGAACTTTATGTTTTATGCATTTCAGAAAGTTTCTGTCCAAATATTGGACTACCATTCAGACCGGAGCCTACTCTTTTAAAAGTACTGACATGTGGCAACATTAAATTGCTACTATGTCTTATATATTTGTAAAAATCGCACGGCGCAACAGCCCTGCTCAGCCCGAAGGCCTGCAGATTACGAGGTGTTTTGTGTTCGGCAGGACGAATCCTCCCAGCCGTTATTTTTGGCTTTCTAGACCAGGCCGCTATCTCACTGTACGATAGCTCGCAAATGTAATCACTTAGGCTGAGTCGACCTTGAACCAGCCCTCAGATCTAGGTAACAATCCCTGACTTGGCCGGGAATCAAACTCGGGGCCTCGGGTAAGAGGCAGGCATTATATCCCTTCACCACGGGGTCGGCCGTAAATTTGTAAACATGAGGAGATATCAAGCAGAAGGTTGAACAAATAACAAGAAAATCATACACATACTCCTTTATGAACTAAGAAATGTTTTAACTGCGACTATTAAATTCACTGTGGGGACATCATCCTCGGTGTTCAATTCACCAACTAGGACTAGAATTAACTTATTTCTTGAATCTTTCTACACATTGTTACACTCATTCCTTGTAATGCAGCTATGATGTTTTGGAACTAAAGAATATACCGCATTTGTATTAGTAATTTTGTTCACATATACATTAGAAATATTTTATAGTTTAATAAAACCCGTTTAGAATAAAGGCCACGTCTTATTAGATGATTACATATACTATATGCCTTGACATATCGACATACAGAAAAATTACTTACGTTCCCTTCATTACAGTGCAGCCACCATCAGGTAACAACATGTTTATTGTACTTTTCAGCTGTGTAAGATTGTGGATTGAAATTCTGTGTAAGGTATGAGATATGTACTACCTTCAACGGCTCTGTTTATTGCTTCTCTTTCTATTCTACTTTTTTGCCTGGTTCTTCTCTTCACCTGGCAGAATGTGACGATAAATATGATGGGCAGTCATGGTCTAGGACGAGGAGTAGTTAAACGTTTTTCCTGACAATCAGTAGCCTACCAGTTATTTCCCATAAAATATCACCGACTTTGAAATGTCTGTGGCATACCTTAAAATAATGTATCACCGTGAGCAAAATTCATGCATTTATGGAGTGAATCGGCCTACACCAGCAGCTCTTGTAGGTGGTATGTTTTAATGCATATAATATTAATAAAAAATTATACCGTTCAAATACTGTATTCCATGATTGTGAGCCAACATAACTTTATATCACTGAAGAGTAAATATGCCTACATATCACCAGCTGTTGCGTGTAGTTAAATACGTCATAGGCCTATGCTCATTATGACTGTGTGAGAATGTAATAATAATAGTTATTCACCACTGAGTTATTAATAAATCTGTAGTCTTGTCTCAGAATTGCACGTAAACAAATCTGCCGCATAACCTCGTCTTTCAGAAACTTAATGCATGCACTTCGTTATCACTGTCACATTTCTCCTTACATTGCACGTTTTAAATTTCATATTAGAGCCTGCATTGTCAAAGTAACAACTTGTGAAAATTTAGATTGTAACGGTGGAATTATAAAATCTAAATTTTCACAAGTTTCTCCTTACAGTTGAGTACCCAACACATCAGTACCATTATGTACAACGGTATTAGCAATTGGCACCATTAAACGAATTACAACTCTTCTAATTTCAGCGTTACATGGCCAAACTCACTGCTGTGTTATTACTTAAAAGGTTCAAGCTTGCCTGCCGATGCTGACGTCACAGTATATTCCCAGAACGGTTGTGAGGCCTTATATCTAGGTGTTGGTTGGTAGCACTCAGTATACGCCACTGTCTCCATATCATTAAATGTAGATAGTAGCCTATATCATGGAGTGAAACTCAGGTACCGGTATACCGCTACATTGTTACCGGTACAACACAAGAAGGCACTTGTAACGCAAAAGCTATGAATTTTCAAAGAGAAAGTTAAGTCATATGGGTACACATTTTTAATGCTCAACCAAAAATAAAACGCAGCTTACAAAAAAATGTATATAATTCTGCAACTATAATGATTCTTGATTCTTGCGACGCGCAATATCTCTAATGAGATCTACAGTACGTGGTTAGCAAAAGTAAATGAATGAGACTTCAACTAGGCAGAGTTTTGCTTACCTAACACGTAGAGGATACAGAGTAAAATGATAGAAATACCGGTAACTAGGTATTCATTAATTAATATCTTAGAGAAGTTAAATGATTAACGAAATAAAACTTTACAACGTATCGCAATTTATGTCTAAAGCGCATATTACAAACAATTGCAACATACCAACCACTTCGAAACCAAACCGGATATTGTGATGTAGGACAGGAATCGTGAATTGTAACCTACTATCACTGAAACCAAAACCTTCACGAACAAATCTGATTTCTATCAACCAGTAGAAGAGGATGTATTTAGAAAAGGAATTATTATAAACACTGGCCACCTCCAGAGTATCCGAACATTTAGTGAAAACAGCACCGAGTAGGTCTACTATAAACCTCGTGCGAATGACGGGTGCTACGCTCTGGCTGCAAGTCACTTAAACAGTAAGGGGGGAGTCGCAGTCGAGTGCATGTGTCTGTGTTGAATGGTCTTGTATATGCTTGATTCAACTAAGACATGGAAAAAGGTTTTCGAAACAGTAGAAAAACTTGTTCTGTGGTTGGTTGCAACTTCACGTACAGTACGGTATATTAATTGTCCTCCAAGAACTATGTTTTTTGTGTTTCCGAATAAAAAGCAGCATGAAGTTAGAAGAAATGCCTGGATTGCGGCACTGAAACGAGGGACGAGTGATGGTAAACCATGGGAACCCACGTGTGTTTGTAGCGTTGCCTACGAGATACATAAGGCCGGGAAATACACCACACTATACTTGGCTTCGAGATACTTCCGCAAAGCGTCGCTAGATTTCTCTTTACTGAGCTGTCTCGCCCAAGGTCTGTCAAGGGAGGTCAAGTCACGAATGCTACTTATGGAGCCGCCATATTGCGTCTTTAAGCGAGCGTAACCAAAGGCAAGTGTATTCGAATTTAGAGGATTTCTGTACCGTACATTAAAATAAAAACAAAATACCAACTATTTTTCATAAAAAAATTAATTTGGCATCTATTGGTCATGTATATATAACTGTATAACACTTAAATGATATGAATACATTCACAGCTATTTGCATAGGAAGATAATTAACAGAGCTTGAAATTCTTTTTTGAGAAACATGAATCAACAGAAAAACTCATGTTCTTCTCTTTTACTTCCTTACAATTTGGTCTTACTGTGTTTCTTATTAATATCATCTGTCAAGTACGTAGTCTTATTGACAGAAACATAGAAATCTGTACAGTACCTGTGTCATATTATGATTACCGGGACATGAAATACTGAACTTGAAGTACTGTGTTTAAAGTAATTAACGACGGTTGTAATAAATTACCTTCAGCGTTTTCTTTATTAAGAAAGTAATTGCCGATATCTACTGCGTTTCTAAATGTTACCCCAGTATGCTGACAAACACTGAATGCCTCTTGAGTTGAGTGCATTAAATTATGTATGCTAACTGTTGTTATCTATTCATATGGTATTTCTTTGGGTTCTAAGGCAAAAATATTCTGCACATATGCAACAAGAGTGATGTTCTTAGCTACTCTTAACTAGTTTATTGATAACCCATGCAGCTGTATTAGTACAAAGTGGTGGTGGTGATTATTGTTTTAAGAGGAACTACAACTGGACAACCATCCTCTATAAACACTAATCAGAAGAAAACAAATGGAAGGTGACCTACACTTCGAAAAATGAAGGTATCGGCAAAAGAAAGATGAAGGCCACAAAGTGCGTGGAAATGAAAAACTTCCTAGGCCTTGAATGCGCTAATGCCGTCGCGGTCGGAAAAGAACAAGTGTTAACCAGGGGAGGTCGGATGGGCTAGAATAGTGAAAACCATGTAAAGACTCAGCTAAGGGCCTCGTAGTCACAACCCAAAATAGATTTCCCCCCGTGGGTGGGGCAATAGAACAACACCTACGGTCTCCGCTGCCTGTCATAAGAGGCGACTGAAAGGGGCGTCAGGCGCTCCTAACTAGGGAGCGTGGGTTGTCGACCACGGGGCTCTTAGCCGAGTGCTAATATTCATGCATATACTAATACTAATAATAATAATAATAATAATAATAATAATAATAATAATAATAATAATGGTTAAGAACATTAAAGCCATTGATAGACACGATTCCATCAGAAATAGAAATTCAGTCGCTATTAAGTTGAGTTAGGTTAGGCTATTTTAGGGATTAGGTAGGTAAGGGTTATTCTGCCCGAAGGCAGGTCCGAACCTCCGCAGAGGTGTTCCTGAGCCGGAGTTTACATGCAGTAGGGTGGCCAGTTCCTTTCCGTTCCTCCATTCTTAGGGATTACATTAGGATATAAATTACAGTAGTAGGTTAGTGCGAGTTAAGCGAGTGTTGTGATCTTTAAGTATTTGTCCAGCCATATAATGTACCCTATAGAGCATTTAAGATGAATGATTAGCTGTAAATAATAACTACAGTACAGTATAAGACTGCTATTATCAATAAAATTGTTGTAATGATGGCCAGCTGGACATAAATTGTTGGTTTGAAGTGATAGGCTTATTCTTTGTTTTGATTATAATTGGTAAATGAACAGGAACAAGCATTTCAAATATCTGTGAAACATTTCTATCTTGCATGTAGGGTTAGAAAGATACTGTCTGTAGTTTACATGAAAAGGAATGGAATGAAATGGCGTTTGACTTTTAGTGCCAGGAGCGTCTGAGGACAAGTTCGGCTCACCAGGTGCAGATCTTTTGATCTGACTCCCGTAGGCGACCTGCGAGTCGTAATGAGGATGAAATGAAGATGAAGACGACACATACGCCCAGCCCCCGTGCCAGCGAAATTGAACAATTATGGTTAAAATTCCTGAACCTGCCGGGAATCGAGCCTGGGACCCCTGTGACCAAAGGCCAGCACACTAACCATTTAGCCATGGAGTCGGACACATGAAAAGGAAATTTTCATAAACATCAATACTACTATTACACACTTCCTGTTACTTTTCTTGCTTGTTTTGAAAGACAATTCTCTTTCTTTGGGAGGTTCCTATTATATGTCAAAGACTTAGGTGGACTAGGGACGTTGAAAATTGCTGGGATGGAATTCCACTTGAGTAGATTCCGTCCATCTGCCCTCTTTAGTTCAAATTGCGATACTTCAAAATGATGCTAGAAGAAAATACATAAGACCTATAAATATAGAACATCGTTCATATAAACATACTATTATTCAGGAATAATACGAATGTATAACTTGACTAACCTAGCACAAGAAGAATTATCTGTAGGTTGACATTTGTCACGCCTACAGTTTTGTACCCACTGAGCTCTCCTCTGCTTATCTCTCGGGAAGCGAAACACTAATTCCGTCAGTTGTCTTATTTTGACAATTTGGTGCTGTGCAGTATCCCGTTTTTCCTTCAAAATACAAGTAATAACTCGCATCATTACATCGGGCACGCCCACATTACAACGATATTTGAGACCCAATATGGCCGCCACCGCAAAGGATTGTGGTAGCGTGACCAGACCTCCCTAGACAGACCTTGGTCTCGCCCAAGGGCTGTCTAGGGAGGTCAAGTCACGAATGCTACTTGTGGAGCCGCCATATTGGGTCTTTAAGCGAGCATAACCAAAGGCAAGTGTATTTGAATTTAGAGGATTTTAGTATCGTACATCGAAATAAGAACAAAATACCAACAATTTTTCATAAAGAATTTAATTGGGCATCTACTGGTCATGTATATGTAACTGTATAACACTTAAATGATATTAATAGATTCACAGCTATTTGAATAGGAAGATAATTAAGAGCCTGAAATTCTTTCTTTTCTTTTTTTTTCTTTTTTTTTTTTTTTTTTTTGAGAAACAAGAATCAACAGAAAAGCTGATGTTCTTCTCTTTTACTTCTTTACAATTTGGTCTTACTGTGTTTCTTATTAATATCATCTGTCAAATACGTAATCTTACTGACTGAAACACAGAAATCTGTACAATACCTGTCATATTACGATTTCTGGTACATGAAATACTGAACTTGAAGTACTGTATTTAAAGTACTAAACGACGGTTGTAATAAATTACCTTCAGCATTTTCTTTATTAAGAAAGTAATTTCCGGTACCAGTTTCTAAAAGGTTACCCCAGTATGTTGACTAACACTGAATGCCTCTTGAGTTGAGTGCATTAAATTATGGTAACTGTTGTTATCCATTCATGTGGTATTTCTTTGGGTTCTAAGGCAAAAATATTCTGCACATATGCAACAAGAGTGATGTTCTTAGCTACTCTTAACTAGTTTAATGATAACCCATGCATCTATATAGTACAAAGTGGTGGTGGTGATTATTGTTTTAAGAGGAAGTTCCTCTATAAACACTAATCAGAAGAAAACAAATGGAAGGGGACCAACACTTCGAAAAATGAAGGTATCGGCAAAAGAAAGATGAAGGCCACAAAGTGCGTGGAAATGAAAAACTTCCTAGCCCTCCAATGCGCTAATGCCGTCGCGGTCGGAAAAGAACACGTGTTGACCAGGGGAGGTCGGATGGGCTAGAATAGTGAAAGCAATTGCAAGACTCAGCTAAGGGCCTCGTAGTCACAACCCAAATAGATTTCCCCCGTGGGTGGGGGCAATAGAAGAACACACACGGTCTCCCCTGCCTGTCATAAGAGGCGACTGAAAGGGGCGTCAGGCGCTCCTAACTAGGGAGCGTGGGTTGGCGACCACGGAGCTCTTAGCTGAGTCCTAATATTCATGCATATAATAATAATGGTTAAGAAAATTAATGCCATTGGTAGACACGATTCCATAAGAAATAGAAATTCAGTCATTATTAAGTTGAGTTAACCTAGGTTAGGCTATTTTAGGGATTACATTAGGATATTATGTTAGGCTACGGTATATTAAATTACAGTAGTTGGTTAGTGCGAGTGTTGCGATCTTTAAGTATTTGTCCAGCCATATAATGTACTCTATAAAGCATTTAAGATGAATGAAATTTAGCTGTAAGAAATAACTACAGTACAGTATGAGACTGCTATTATCAATAAAACTGTTGTAATGATGGCCAGCTGGACAAAAATTGTTGGTTTGAAATGATAGGCCTATTGTTTGTTGTGATTATAATTCGTAAATGAACAGGAACAAGCATTTCAAATATCTGTGAAACATTTCTGCGTTGCATGTAGGGTTAGAATGATACTGTCTGTAGTTTACATGAAAAGGAATGGAATGAAATGGCGTTTGGCTTTTAGTGCCAGGAGCGTCTGAGGACAAGTTCGGCTCGCCAAGTGCAGGTCTCTTGATCTGACCCCCGTAGGCGACCTGCGCGTCGTGATGAGGATAAAGTGAAGATGAAGACGACACATACACCCAGCCCCCGTGCCAGCGAAATTGATCAATTATGGTTAAAATTCCTGAACCTGCCGGGAATCGAACCTGGGTCCCCTGTGACCAAAGGCCAGCACACTAACCATTTAGCCATGGAGCCGGACATATGAAAAGGAAATTTTCATAAACATCAATACTACTATTACACATTTCCTGTTACTTTTCTTGCTTGTTTTGAAAGACAATTCTCTTTCATTGGGAGGTTTCCTATTATATGCCAAGACTTAGGTGGATTAGGGACGTTGAAAATTGTTGGGATGGAATTCCACTTGAGTAGTTTCCGTCCATCTGCTCTCTTTAGTTCAAATTGCGATTCTTCAAAATGAAGCTAGAAGAAAATACATAATACGATCTATAAATATAAACATTATTATTCAGGAATAATACGAATGTATAGCTTCGCTAACCTCGCACAAGAAGTAATTATCTGTAGGTTGCCATTTGTCACTCCTACAATTTTGTACCCACTGAGCTCTCCTTTATTTATCTCTCGGGAAGGGAAACACTCTAATTCCGTCAGTTGTCTTATTTTGACAATTTGGAGCGGCGCAGTATCCCTTTTTCCTTCAAAATACAAGTAATAACTCACATCATTACATCAGGCACGCCCACATAACGATATTTGAGACCCAATATGGCCGCCACCGCAAAGGATTGTGGTAGCGTGACCAGACCTCCCTAGACAGACCTTGGTCTTGCCCGGTCATTGCAACACGTTCCAGTACGAAAACCTATAAAAATTCATCAAAACTAGCAATTTCACAAGACACCAAACAGATGTGAGAGAAAAAATAAATCAAGAGCAGTTGTATGCCTTACTTTCTACAATGTATTTCTTACACTTTGCTTAAACGAAATACGGTAAGTAATTCACGAAATAAGCAGAGAAGTCTGTTAGCCAGTTTGTCGCTTCTTCCCGTTTTCTCTAATTCTACCTCAGTGTCTCCGATAAACTGATCGGGATTGCGGTCATAAATAACTTTAGGTTTAATCACTGTCTTATAAATTCCCTACCTTTTCCTCCACACATCTGATGTTTCGACATTCGTACTGAAACCGCTGTTTGGAGAGCGATGTTATGCCCGTTTCGCCATTAGAAAATCCTATATATAATTTTCCAGCATCTTCCGATGTGGTACAGTTAGGCAGTGCAAGGATCTCAAATCTGTAGCCGGTAGGTGCTTTCCTATGCCAGAGGACGCAAATTTTTAGCGTCGATTCTCCGTATTTCACTCTTTCTTCCCGTAAGATTCAGTTTGTTCTAACAGGAATAAAGCTCCTAAATGATCATTTGTACCATTATTTTCAATTTGGTTTACTTTATGGTCAAGTTCAAATACCTTAGAGCATTTTTCTAATTTCGTTACCGAACGGAATCCTACTTCTCAATATAAAGATTGTTTCCCGTAATCTGGCATTTGAAATCTCATCGTTATATATTTAAATTTAACAGAGATACTCGTAGCTTTTCCTTGACATTGACACGAGACTTGTACTTTTTTTTTGTTTGTTTGCGGGTGACGTAGATCAGTTACATGCTGAAGATATGGTATGCTCATCGTTATCAGAATTGAAAAATTTACTACATTATGATGGCAATACGTCATCTCTTGGAGGTGGAGCCTTAATGCGTATGACACGTTTCTGTTGTGAACAGGATATACACTGAAAACAGAAGGAACTTCGCTGGGGAAAATTCGTTTGATTGATATGCTCACAATGAAATCTGATGTATTAAAATGCAAGCTCGTGCCTCGAAATAGCTTGCCTGCATTTCTCTCTTAAACCGTACTCCGAAGGTAAATAATGGAACGTCACATTTTCTTGCTTTTCAGCGGTATCCGAAGTATATAGAGGTATCGGTACACAACATTGCACCATGCTATTCAACCTCACGGACACTCACTGACAGGAAAGATACGCACACTAAATTGCATAAAATCAACTCAAAATCACAATTACCCCGTACATTATAATGTTAAAGTCCGCCAAGAGCATAATCGAAACCTGACATCTAGCGGCCAAACCGTGAACACGGTCGGTCCGTGTTTTCAGCGGCAAATTAATAGCTATGTCTCGGCCTTGTATATCTCGTAAGCGACGGTTTGTAGTTGGCATGTTGTGAATGGAATGCCTTCGAGGGATCCTGACAGTCCTGGTTATGTACCGAGAATGTTTATAAAACAGCTTGTTTCGATCGAACGTCAGCACCGATTGGTGAAGACGGAACATAAACATGTTGAAACTAGTACCATGGAAGACTTTTCGAAATCATACAGTGATTCAAGCACGCAGACTGAAGTGATGACCACCGATGGTAACAAAACCAGTGTGAACGTGTTATTTTCTGCTCTGAAAAATAATTGTGAAGCGGAAGTTCAAACTAATTTGCCACTGCCTCAAGTGAATAAACAGACGACGACTGACACTTGCTTTAAGAGAGATTGCGGTATTCACGTGTACTTCGTTGACACCAAATCTACAGTTCAGTGAAAGACAACGAACAGCATCTTTTTGAAGTAGCAAGGTTGCAGTGTTTCATATCCTGTTATGCTTGTTACCCTCTCTTCCTCAGAACTGTACATTTACTAAAGAAAACATTCTGCTTCTACTGATAATGAAATGTAAACTCGGTATTAGTTTCACCGCTCTAGGCGTAATTTTTAACTGCCTCTGCTACTTTTAAATTCGCTCTCCATCATATTTTTCGAGAAAAACCAGGAGTGGATTTGCTGGCTAAAGCGATCCACTATCTAAAGCACAATGCCTAATGCTTTTAAAAACACTATGAAAATTTCAGGTGCATTATAGATTGCAGTGAAGTGCCCTGTGAACTACCTAACGGTGTTCGTCAAAGAATGTTAACGTTTCCTCATTACAAGAATTCATTTTCGGTAAAATTTCTTGTTTCCATTACTCCATCAGGTTATATTTGTTTTATATCCAAATGCTATGGTGGAAGAGCTACTGACAGCTGCATCACCGTTAATTCCGGTATATTAAACTTTATTCAGCCAGCGGATATAGTTATGTGTGACAAATGATACTGGCAGATAAGAAACAGTATTGAGAACAGAAATGCTGTAATGGTAATGCCAACTTTTACGTTCAACCCTCAGTTCTCAGCTGTAGAAATTGAAACAACATACGACTTTGCATCAGTAAGAATAAGAAGTCATGTTGAAGGAGCTATTCAGAGAATGAAAATTTAAAAAATATTAAGCAACAAACTCACTACGGATTTACTTCCTCATATAGACAAAATTGTTCATATCATAGGTGTCTTGGTAAACTCTAATAATTAAATCACAAAACTATTTTTGTTAGGCTTACTAAATATTTTTGAGATAAATGTCATAAAATTCGATATTGTAATGGAATTTGCAACAGCAAGATAATTTGTGCTTGAATTATGCTATCAACATAATAAATTCAAGCTGAATTCTCAGTATTGAGAAACACAATTCGTACATCAGCCATTATCCGTTTAGTGATAATTCACACTTTAATATAGTTATAGTGCCATCACTGTAGCATCTTTAAATATTACTGAAAAGTAATGTTCAAAATAAAATGTCTATACTGAAGGAATAGTACTGGGAAGGAAGTCATCATTTCTGGAAACGTTCACTTTAACACTTCCCTTTGTAGAATAAATACGTTAGCACCAGTAGTTATATATAAATACGGAATATTGCAACTTTTGCCTTCAACTATGGGTTTCCTCGACATGAATAAGGGCACTTAATCTCGAGAAGATTAACAAAATCCTGACCTACAACTATCCCATCTCGACTGCAACTTAACTATGGTTGTTGTTCTTCTATAAACAACCCGAGTTAAACCACACGACATTCGTTTAATAAGCTACTCCTCAAGTGCCTTCCGTTCATTAACTCTGCCATATCTCACTGCAGGAGTGTTTAAATACTTAGATAAAGGAAACGCTGATGTCAGCCTTCCGTAATCTCCACTCTGTAGGGGTTTGATCTGGGGTACATTCTGGCTGGCCGAAATGCGTAACTTCCTTTGCTGGAACCAGGAAGGACATAAAGATTGTTCCCTTGTCTCAACTGCAATTGCATGCTTCTGTGAATTTGTTACTTCAACCTTTTCACAATAAAACTTCAATATATTATTTGACAACATGCACTCATAATTTGAGGAAGCTAGTGATATGTTACAACCGGGCAAATTATTCCCGACCTAGCATCTAAATAGTTTATTAACTCTTTGCTTGTCCAATTGGTTAAGACACTGAAATAAGAGGTTCTTTTCGCTTAGCTCTACGGCGCTTCCAACGATGTTTTGAACATTGCAAGTTGAGATAAAGAAAGATTCGCCTTCACACTCTGCTTTCAAAATTTTTGAGAAAGCACAGTCTATTACCTTAATTTCTTCGAATCATTTTCTTTTACTTAAGGATTCAGCGTTTTAACTTCCGACGCGTAATAAATTGGTCTATTATTTGGTAGTCCATTTAGTATTTCTTCTATACTTCCTCCTTTAAAATACTCCTCAACAATATTCTTAGATTTCTCCCATAGTTGCAGAGAGGAAGTCTGGGAAGAATCTCTCAGTATTGCTCGAAATTAAAACTGGCCTACTCTAAAATAGAACGTCTTCGAATACGTTACGAGTTATGAAGTTTGCCAGAAATTCAAACCTGCTCAAAACTCTAATGACGGTTTCCATTCTGCTGACATTGCAAACTCTCCTGGGGGAGAAATGATTTGTTGATTCCTTCGGGCCTCTTGCAAGATCAACAAACGGGAATATTGGCATTCTTTCTGCCATCAACGGCTTTTCCAAGTTTGTCTGGCTTTCCTCTGTGCAGAAAATTAATTCTACTGTCACGGTGAAATTGTTATCTAATCAATCTTTGCTAATTTTGGCCCTCCCAAGATATTGGTGTCAGAAAATTCTTCTGTTTTTACCTGTGTCACTTGTGTATTTCTTGGGGCGTAAAGCATTTCCGGCTCATCCCCTACCATCCTGAGCCTTATTCCATCGAAACCTTACGACGTGTCTAACGGCCTTTCATCATTGCAACCAGACTCTTTGGAACTCTTGCCTTGCCTTTTTCAGCTTAGGTTTTAATCTTGTGTACATTAATTGTAAAAACAGATAAAACTGCAATAGACACAAATACTATGCTACGTCATTATACAGAAAGAGAAAACGTATGTTTACTTTAATTTTAACAGCATAAGGCGGCTGATGGGTGTTTGTCTCTCGCAACTCTCCTCTTGCTTGTAATGTGTGATGACTGTCACAGAGTTTTGCACCCTTCTTTAAAGTAGAAGATCTGAAATACGATGCATCCCACTGAACTTCTCGAAATCCTACACAAATATCTAGAGACGACATTTGAACATTCAATTCTTCCCTGTGCTTGTAGTTGCGCAAGATACTATCGACCACCTGAAAGACTACACAAGTCAGCACTACGAGCGCCAGCAACTAAAATAACATGATGCGCACGAACTCTATATCCCTCCGTCTAGACTACCTACATTGACTGCCAGAAAGCATTCGATTCAGTTGAAACACGGGAGGTGTTCACAGCAATGGAACAGGCAGGAATCGACTCCAGTTACACAAAGCTCGTCAGAAAACATAATGAATATCTGAACTTTATGTCAAACCTGACAGTGACTCGAGTCCTACTCAATCAATACTGATCTGCATTTAGGGCAGTCGTCGGGTGGCAGATTCCCTATCTGTTGTTTTCCTAGCCTTTTCTTAAATTAATTCAAAGAAATTGGAAATGTATAGAACATTTCCCCTGGTAAGTTATTCAGATCACCGACTCCCCTTCCTATAAATGAATATTTGCCCCAATTTGTCCTCTTGAATTCCAACTTTACCTTCATATTGTGATCTTTCCTACTTTAAAGGCGCCACTCAAACTTATTCGTCTACTAATATCATTCCACGCCATCTCTCCGCTGACAGCTCGGAACAAGATACCAGTGAAAAGAGGTGTCGCGTCAGAGAAATAGAATTTCTCGTAAACTCAGCCCTCATAACTTTCGAATACGCTTTCGGGAAGCTTTCATAGGAGTCAAGAGGAATAATGGCCGATGGAGCTAACATCACCTACCAGCGGCGGCGCGTGGATAAACTACCTGGAGGCTCAAAATAGGGACATTGTTTGTCTAGAAAGGTAACTTACCTTCGAAGGTACAAGGCTGCAGCTCGAAAAAGTTAACAAAACCATGAGAAATGAAATACAGGGAATATAAGGTGTAGTTACTAGTGGTGGCCGATATTTCGCGAACTGTGATTTTTTTAATTGATATCAACAAATTACGAGTAACGACTGTTAATTTATTCGCTATCACTGTGATTAGCCATGATTCCAAGATTTCACTTCAAGTGATCATATTGCGCCCCTTTAACCCCGTATACCGAACTAGGGAATGTTGCTTCGGCACTTGTGTGAATTCATCACAATGTTACGGCAGGATGCCCTTCCTGACACCAACATTAGGACCCCTCTCCCCTCGATACTGAGATGTGTCCTGCTACCTTCTCCGGTCGTGTTACCACTGTCGAAAATGGAAACACAAGCTTTGAGCCTCTCCGTCCGTTCGTTCCGCCACGCTCGACAATGCATTTTTATATTATTGTTACCGGTACTGTTTTATATTATAATACGATGTGACTTTTCTTGTAAAAGTGAGCATTTATATTTTCTTTAAGTTAGGTAAGGATAGCCTGTAGTAGGGCCTCTCAGGGTGCATGCGCCGTGCAGTGCACGGGCGCAAGGTGCAGGAGACGACTTCACTAGGTTTACCAGAGTGCAAACCCCCACTCCGCTTCCCCTACACCTGTCTCACCCGTTCGGCCTGTCTTCGCCTTCTCCACCTTCCCCGCTGATCCTCCCCTCACAGCGAAATGTTTATGTGCGGTGAGCGGTGACACTGTTGTATGGGACAACGTTAGCTGTGTTAAAACACTCTTCTTTCAATTTGGTTCGAGCAGACAATTTATCTTCTCTAGTTCTTTTTTCTTTTATCTTTGCAATGATACCAGTTATGCCTGCAACAAGGGACATGCTGACAGCAATTTGAGGGCCTTCTTTAAATTACAATCAAAAATAGGACTAATCGCACGCAATCTAGTTTTCGTACAAGTCAAAGCAGGAAAAATACCTTTCACATATGCATGTGGAAACAAATATTGAAATAATATTAGCTGCTTCTCGATGCAGCTTAGGAAAATCTTCCTTCGAAAAATTCTTGTAGAATTTGAACAAAGCCTTTGTATTGGAAAATATACCTTTTTGATTAACTTATCACATAATTATTGTCCCACGGATTAAGCATTTGGCTTTATCGTCACACCTGACAAAGAAATACGAAAGTTCGCAGTTCGAGTGAAATGTACTTTCGGAAGTCTTTGCTTTCTTTGAAACTGGTTGCTCTATTATTATGCTGTTGTCTTGCGCTTATCTATTTCACCGAACGCTTTGTCGCTCTCAGCGCACTACACCATCCGCGTCAAGCCGAGTTGAGTCGAGTCGGAACGATGCACAGTGCACGGAGTCTCTGCGCCTGGATATGCACGCGTAAGATTTTGAGCGTTTGAGAGGCCCTGGCCTATAGTATTGCAAAACGTATTAAATATTAACATAAGTGCTGTCACTTCCACCTCGAAAATACAGTAAGTGAGTTGGCGGGCCCAAAATATTCATGTGTAATAGAAATCTTAATGAACACGCCATTTTCGTTAAGAACTTTTGAAGAAAAAAAAATCATAGTTCGAAAAGTCTAGACCCATGCCTTCTCTTAAAAATTTAGTCAATGAATCGAAAAGAACAGTACGATATTTTCATGACTCGTGGTGCATAGATCTGGATTGGTTATGTGGTTGTGCGAAAATGAATAAACCGTAGGGTTGGCCATGCATTCTATTTTCCTCAGGAAAGAATGCTTGGAATCAAAACGGTAGTTTCAGAGCTTTAAAGAGAAGCCATGAATTGTCTCCAGCACATATCAACGTTGTTACTAGTACCGATATGATTCAGTTCGGAAGGTCCACAATAGAGTACAGCTCACAGAAAGGAAAATAACGAGCATAATGAACTAGTAAAAATAACATACATTATCAGCACTTTAATAGATAGGCTGCTGTGTGTTTTCTTCCTTTCATTGGTCATCGAGAAACTGAAGAAGCTGATAACAGGGGTAATTACAGGGAGTATTTACTACTGCAGCATTAATTGCTAAGCAAGATGACTTTTTGGCACAACTTAGAAACATCTACAGTGTTCTCAGAACTTTCATCATACATTCAACAAGATATTATAGACGCCATAGCTACATTTATGAAAATCCACAGCCTGTTTCCAGTCATTCGACCGGGTCAGGAATGGAATCAATGAGGCCCCCATCTAGCTTCGAGGATAGGAATTGTGCCGGCTGCCGTGATTTGAACCACGGAACCCAGCGGTGAGAGGCCGTCGCGCTGCCGCGTGAATCACGGAGGCTAAATATAGCTACTTTTATGACCAGCGAAATTAAGTACGTGGTTAAGGAAGGAAACTTGACTTCCGTTATTTAGGATGAAAGTACAGACGTCTCTAACAGAGGAAATCTTTAGACTCTATTTAGGTATGTAGTCCCAAAGGCGAAATTCAAGAATTTTACCAGATTCAGTGATGTAAGCGGTGACAGTTATGCTGTTTCTCTCTTAAAACATATCTTTGGAGTGTTACAAGAATTTCAGTGGGCTGAAAACTTAGTAGCAGATACAATCTTTTAGTTGTGAAGTATGAGCCTTAGATTAAAGCTGGCCTGCGACGTCCTCCAGTCTGACGGTGACTGGTCCTAAATATTCGATAATCTTCTGCCAACGCTTATTTTTGCTGGAATTTTTCCTTGCAGAATGGTCTGAAGGAGAATGTATCTGCTGTCATTCCACATGATATGTCCCAGGTACTGGATCTTTCTTGCTTTCACAGTGGTCAATACTTCTTTCTCTTTCTTAATTTTTCGTAGAATCTCGAAATTTTTGGCATGCGATGTCCACGGTATTTTTAACATTCCGCTATATAGCCACATCTAAAAAGCCTCCAAACGTTTACCCAGTGATTCTGCCAGAGTCCATGTTGCAACACCATAGAAGAGAGTGCAGAACACATAGCAGCGCAGAAGTCTGATCTTCGTCGACATTTCTAGCGCGTAATTCTTAAACAGCCCTGTCTTTTCAAATTTTGGTCTTCGCCTCATCAGAAAAATCCCACTGGTCATTTATGGTGGTACCAAGATACGTGTACTTACGAACTTGTTCAATGTTGTTCTGGTCTAGCTTAAGATGACATGCCAGAACAGTGTTTTTACTGATTATCATTGTTTTCGTTTTTTGATTGTTGACATCTAGACCATACTCAGAGCTCGTTTGTGTAAGTCTATCTACAAGGTACTGTAAACTATCCTCAGTATCAGAAAAGACGCCTGTGTCGTCCGAATATCGGATGTTGTTGTTATATTTGACATTAGAGAAATCCATTTGGATCTTGAATGCAGTAGTTTCTCTTTGCTTTCTGCATTCCCATGCCGTTGGCCTTGAAAGGCTATTTCTCACCCCTTGTACAAGGAAGTGCCCAAACCTTGCACCAGCTCTTCCACCCTCCGAAGAGGCTGTTGGTATGTGATGGAAGTATGTCTCCTTATCCAGGGAGATTTTTGGTCCAAGGGCTGCTACAGCTACACAGAAAATAAACATACTCCCAGAGCATAAAATAATAGAAATGGATGAAGTCCCAAACTACAAATAGAAATGGCGGAATCAGCCGAAGACGGTGAATAATACAAGCAACATGCCCACCCAAACACACAAAGAAAATAACACCCGTAAGGTAATACGAGAAATCAAGATAGCACTAACCCGTCATTCATACTATCCATACATACAAGAATACACGTAGACCAAATGTCCAAGGTATCATTATAGACAAACAGAGACACACTACGATGAAATCGTAGCAGCACAAGCATGGGCTCGATCTGACAGATTAGATTCAAGTTTCAGGGTGGCCGTAAATATAAGACAAGGCTCACCCCATCGTATAACATCACAGAACAATCACGCTATGGGACACATTCATATCTGCTCTAGTGGCGAAAATGAATTGACCCAAGATAACGTTATATGCACACATTACTTAATGTGCCCAAGATGAGACGTTGAGGAAGGAGAAATAGGTACAAGTCTCGAATACACAACCAAGGCAGACAGACCATTACGTGCACCCATACACACAAAATGGGTCTGCATTACCTTCTTGTCCTTACATAACAGTATAAATACATTCAGGACTAATAATAATGCGAAAGGAAAACAGAATATCACATCG
Source organism: Anabrus simplex (assembly GCF_040414725.1). NCBI lineage: Eukaryota > Metazoa > Arthropoda > Insecta > Orthoptera > Tettigoniidae > Anabrus > Anabrus simplex. The sequence goes on from NC_090267.1 coordinate 16,246,010, forward strand.
CAAAGATAAAATGAGAAATGACACAAACGGGACCACGAATACATTAAACCAAGTAGACGTGGCAACCCAAGGAAAAGCTAAAATAACAAATACCTGGGGTCATATTCCGTACACATTAAGTGATCCTGAACATAAAGTCAGGACAGGGAATTAAGTAAGGCAAGGTTTGCATCTCATTCAAAAAACCATTTGTACCAAATCATACACATTTCATAAGACCGTCTCACCATTTTTTGTTAAAATCTCCCCTCCTTTTCAAGGAGATAATAAAAGCAAAATAGTAGGGAAGAAACGTTACCTCTCAGTATTGATATAAATTCACAAGGCACCAATATGATTACAGCATTGTGAAAGTCCGGCTTTGCAATCGCACCCACTGACGTGGTCAACTGCAGAACTGACGGGGAACATTTTTAACAGGAAAAGGTCTCCAACTTGAAAATGAACGAGTTTTTTTCCTTCATTGCATCCCTGGGCCACCTTGGTTAGATGTGCTGGGGCTAATTTCCATTTCTCTTGGACAGTCATGTGACGGGAAGGAGTAGATAAATATTCAATATTCCACTGCAATATACGCGGATCATTAGGTATTCTGCTCAAAAATAGTTCGGCGGGAGTAAAACGACTAGATTCATGAATGGCAGTGTTAAGTGTAGATTCTTCTATATAAATGTGCATGTGTTTGAGATATCGGGATGTGAGCAGGAGTCGGCTTGCGTGTCAAAGTCTGGTAAGCTGAATCGTAAATAAAAATGTGAGTCTCCCGAGTGAATTTATGTTAAGGGCGAAGTGTCATTCCACAACGATGATAATGGTAATTAGGCTTAATAAAATTGAAGCTGATAAAAGCCGCATGATTAAAGGAAGAGAGATATTCTACAGTGAGAATAATAATAATAATAATAATAATAATAATAATAATAATAATAATAATAATAATAGCAGTATTGTAACTGCCGTTGTATTCAGGGAATGACAGTGAAAGTGCCCATCAGCTGGGAGAGCCTTGAAGGATTTATGGCCTTTTGTCTGAGAAAGGGGCGACTGGTAGATGTTTGCCTTACCGCTAAGTGGAACATTTCTTTCTGACTGATCACGATATAATTTTTACATGCAAAATCATGGATTACCGCCGTCGTGATAGGATCGATACTTCAAGAGATGAATGAATTCCTCCCAATTTTTCTCTTTATTTAATTAAATCAGCATAGGAATTTTTAGGACATGCACCCTGAATGTCTGAGGAGCGTGGATTTGATCCCATTCGACAGTGACGACCACAGACATTGTTATTGATCATGGAGGGATCATACTTTCCATACGCCTTTGTATACGTAAAATGTATTGCTCTATGTGTTTCTCTTTCAGATTAGTGTTATTGTCCATGTTGTACATTGTGTTCTGGTATTGTTTGTCGAATGTGTTGTTTGGAATTTGTCTTGTCAAACAGTATTTATTAATATCCTGGTGAAATAAGCGTTTACAACAGTTTGATCATTTGTAAATAATATTCAGATAGGGTTTAACAGGCTAATATTATGATATGATTTTCAAGTGTCCCGAAGTGTACTTATTATAGCTTTGTCGAACGTCTCAATCATAATGATATCATGACACCATGAATTATTATGAATTTCCAAAATATGAATTCATGATACAGAGAGAATGTATATTTGCGAAATGTGCCTCTTTATTATGTGTATCTGTTCATTAATTAATGTGTAATTATATGAAGAGCGTTAGCGAGTGTTAATTATAAGCGGAAAGCCTCTACAGTGTTATAAAGTTATAAGATACAAAATGCGATTCAGAAAGGACAATAGACATTGAATTACCGACCTTAAATCCAACATATATTTTTCAGTGTAAATTTCTATGGCACCTCTTTCCATATAGAATTTTATGTGTGTTTCCTCAGTTTCATTAAAGGTTGTATTTTGAAGGTCGCCATTCTTCTAATTTAGTAATGAAGTTGTATTCCTCTTATATTTAGACTCCCTTACTTCATAGATATTTAATATAGTGCCCACTTATATGAACAGACCATCGACCCGTTTGCTCTCGAGCTCAGTCGCGGATACTACGAAGTAGGAGCGATGGGACTTCGATGCCTGGGTTTTTCCGAAGTTCTCATCTAACATATTCCATTCAGCCGCCGTTCTTATGAACTCGAATGATTACCTATGCACTGGAGCCCTGGACAGGTGCAATATATACAATTTATTAAATACTTGACTCTGATAAAGACTTGATTTCTAAAATCGACTATGCATGGCCTAGAAAATGGAGTTTGATAATAAACTTAATCTTGAGCTGAAGATCAGCGATTGTTACAATTACAGTATAAATACCGATGCCTGACACTGGAAAGCTACGTTTGGTTCCAAAAATGAGTAACAGAGAATATTAGTCACAAGTTGGCGATTAAGTAATTACAATTAGAAAGATCGAAGTCTGACCAAATGACAGGTTTTAGCTGCAAATCCAGTATTCAGTAAAAACTGAACAGATACAGCCTTGATAATTATCTTATATTTGTAAAAATATAAAAATAAGAAAACGGCAAAGTGTCTTGATAATTTGAAAATGATTAAAATAAGATACGAACAAATCTTTAAAATGTCTCCAAAACAGGAACTTCAAACAACCTTATTTTCCATACGTCTACCAGTTTTCTAAATCTGAAATTAGTCTTGACCGCTAAATTATTTTCCAAACATGATTATTTATCATGACTACCTTCGAATGATATGCTAAGTCTCATAGTTTTCCTTTCCAAGCAAAAGTATTGCATCTATTAGCCTAACCGTAGTTTATTTGACTACTTGAATCATATGCCATAACCTCAGAAAATGAAATCTGTTACGGAATTCTGATTCTATTCATTCTTAATTGATTACAGCTCTCATCTAATAACGTATGCTCAACTATCAATGCAGTATAATTTTCCTCTAACATATATTCAGTTCTTTAAATCCATTGAAGAGCTTAACTATGACTGCTGATATCAATATTGATCATTTCAACCGTATACTCTGTGTACTATCATATGAAACAAACATATGGGATGTTTATCATGGATAACTCCTAGCTTACATAACATTATTTCATGAATGTGGTTGTAATAAGATGGACTTGGCTTTACGTTCCGTAATATAGGTTAGATATGTCAACATTATACTTCTGTGCTCCCTCGATGAGATTTCCTTTCATCTCAGTAGAGCCTGTACAAAATCCAGTCTTAAGCTACACATATTTCGCATAAATTCCATCTCTTCTGTGCCTTTCTCACATCAGTTCTCTTCGCCGATAATTCATAGTTCACTTATTTCAACCATTACACTCTCTTAACGTAGCCATTTCCTCTTAAATATCTTAATCTATTCTCATAGACACATTTCTGTCGACGTATAATCTATATATATATAATAAGAGTTTTCTCTGTACATTGCTCAGAATTTAAAAATGATTGTATTTCTGTATCGGTCGTGTCCATAGTAACTAGGAAATGCACTTTTTAATTTTCCGTAATTTTTCTCTGTCTGTCTGTACACGCATCACGAGGAAACGTCTCAAGAGAATTTCATGAAAATCGGTATGAAAAGTAAAGGATTAAGCCGCTACAATCTAGGCCATAAATAATCTTATTCAGGCTGAGGGAAATTGTAGCTTAGGGGAGGGCCTAAAAATAATTCTCAAATATTTATGTTATTAGTGGTGCTATCCTAATGAAAGTCGGTATGTAAAGTCCGGGAATAAGTCACTACAATCTAGGCCGAAAATAATCTTATTCACACTGATAGAAATGGTAGTTTAGGGGAAGGCCTAAAATTTAATTCTCAAATATTTGTTATTAGTGGTCTTACGTTAATGAAAATCAGTATGAAAAGTCGGGGAATAAGTCGCTACAATCTAGGCTACAAATAATTTTATTCACGCTGAGTGAAATGGTAGTTTAGAGGAAGGCCTAAAATGTAATTCTCAAATATTTGTGTTATTAGAGGTCATATCGACAAATACTACATACCTATAGATTATCGATCATTTATGTCTTATACATTTTTACCATACCGACTATAATAACAGAGATATGCATAAATTCGGATTTTGTTGCTAAGTCCATATCAGCGCAGAGTCACGAGAAAATGGGTGAACAGAATTTAATGAAAATTGGTATGTAAAGTAGGGGAATAAGGAACTACAGTCTATGCCGTAAATAATTTTGTAAGACACCCTAATATCAGAGAGTCGAAAGAAAACTAAATGTGAAGACCTACAATAGAGAAAGCTTATAACATTGATCGACAATAACATCACATTTACCATTGTTTGTTGTTATGTTCTCTTGACACTCATCTCCGATAGATGGGATTACTGTTGTGTACCGACTATTTTTTAAAATTTGCTTTACGTCTCACTGACATAGATACGGGTAGTTCTTATAGCGACGATGGGGTAGGACAGGGCTAGGAGTGGGAAGGAAAAGGAACTAGCCTATATTACGGTACAGCCCCAGCATTTGCATGGTGTGAAAATAGGAGGCCACAGGAAACCATCTTCAGGGCTGTCGACAGTGGGGTTCGAACCCACCACCTCCCGGATGCAAGCTCACAGCTGTGCGCCCCTAACCGCACGACCAGCTCGCCAGGTCGTACCAAGTAAAACAGCCTGTCTGAATATTGGCTGGAGGTAGCTGGGGAGTTAGATAACTTTCTTCTTTAGCATGCAAATTCTCTGGTTCAAAAATGTTCTGATGCTACTGGTACGTAACAAACTGGTTCATCATAGCATTCGAGCTATTCAATCCCTACTCTGAGGCACTGATTGGAATGAGCAGTGTGTACATTTAACAGAACAATGGCAGAGGAGTGTTCACGGCTGTCTGCGGCCTGGTCATTCCAGCACTGGAACTTTGGACTGTTAGTTCGGCACCGTAGAACTGTTCGTTAAATGTGAGAAAATGTGCGGTTTTTCATTTGATCGAGTATTTTATATGATAACATTGCTTTTAAATGCTATATTCCTACTGACGTTTTTGTAATGGCCTAAGTTGACTTTAGTTAAGAAAACCACAAAAACAGCCCTTCTGAGAATCCCGTAGCGATGCACGGGTACATCAGCTAGTACTCAAATAAATCTATCTTCACTTTACTGGATCACATATTATCTCATCATGACGATATTTAACTTTCTAGTCTACCATAATATTCCTTCTTGTTTGCCCATTGACGAAAACAACACATATCTACTGCATATCTCTACCTAACCATATCATTCTGATTTCCAAATACTTGTTAGGCTGCTCGATCCTTTTATAACATCCACTTCTCAATAACTGATCTGTTTCTGTCATAGTAAATTCTGCTATTTCCTGATATCAATAGCAAGATTACCATACTTATTACATCGTATTCTGATTTATACACACTGTCAATTATTGCAAGCTATGTAACGATTCTAACATAACTTATTCGCGAGAGCTTGACACTGAGGTTACACTTCACTGAATATATCAACTTTTCCGCACCTGTGTGATCGCGGATGGGAACTTCGTCGCACATGCTGATTGGCCCTGTTTCTCGACCGATGCCGTTCCTGATGCTAACCATATGAAGAGAAATGTAATCCTTATTACGTAAAGCTTTGCGTCTTTCTGTTCTGGTTGGTAGTGTAGTGTGTTTTTTGAATATGAAGGGGGAATTTTGGGACAAACGTAAACACCCAGTCCCCAAAGCAGAAGAATCAATCACAGGAGATTAAAATCACTAACACGACCCCGAATCAAGCTCAGGACCCTCTGAAACGAAAGCCTCAACGCTGACTATTCAGTCATGGAGTCAGCTATCTTTAATACTTTAATATTAATCTAACATTTACCAAGGATAACAATCCAGCCTGCATTAATGTGATGAATCGTATCATATCACGGTCCAGTGGATCAAAAAATATATTCACAAAAAGGATAATGCACACAACATTACCCTGAAATAATCTCCCCGGCATTTCATACTTATCACTAAAAGCAAATACAGTAGAGATAATACGCGACACTCAGCGAGATATCGAGCTCTCCCTAGCGGATTGATCTGAGAACCACTGATTCTGTCATAAGAGCACGTGTATTGGTGTGTGAAGTTTTTGGTGTTATTTATGCGTTTCCAGTCAGTTGACGTAATTAAATAGTAGCGTGTGTCACTCCTTGATATCTCCTCTCAACATGAGGGGAAAGGTGTGTGCTCTGTTTGGCTGCAGTAACTATGAAGTAGAGAAGATGCGCAGTCTTTCTTCCGTTCCCCTACTGACAAGAAAATGTATATAAGTACTATTGTGTTTGCATATATATTCTTCCAGTGACAAAGAAATTTTGATAGTACTTCATAATCTTCTGACCTGCTCGACCCATATTTTAACTGGCTTAAAATATAATACGCATATTTTATTGTATAGTGCAGAAGTTAACCTTCAATACCGATGTGTTGTTGTAGGTGTGATCTGGGGGTTTGATTTAATTCAGTAAAATACATATGCATATGAGTGTGGCTGGTTGTGTTCCAAATTACCCCATTTGGAATGCCGTAATGCGTTGTCATGCACTGAAGAAAATATGAGTGATTTAAGAAATGTACATATTTTGTTGAAACAATATGATGATGCAAATTTGCATTACTCTAATGTAATGGCATTATGGCAAGTATTGCTTATAGGGAAAGTTTGAATATTTTTGAGGCTAAATTTATAGATTTGCGTTCTGTTAGTAGGCTTCAAGTTAAAAGGAAAATTGTCCAGCTCTTAAATGTAAATTCATTGAATCATGTGTGTAAGGAATGTGGCGATATTTTTGTGCTTTAATATCATGACACTGTGCTTTTAAATGAGAAAAAAACATGTAGCCGTGAACGTTCAGGCAGAAATTCTAAAGCTAAAAACGCAATCCATAAATGAAGGATCAAGCCCTTGAACAGCAGTCCACTTCACATCTTGATTACATGGCTAATTAAGTCTTTAAATAATAACTTGTTAAATAATTCTTCATTCATTTATCCAGAATTGCTTTAGAAACTTTGAAGTTAATATCTTAGTAATACTTTCTTTATAGACGTGATTTATTTATCCATTTCCGTATATGCATTTCCATTGATATTTGAATTTAGCGCGAATTTTCATGTCAAGCCACTATGAGCGCCACTTGCGACTTGTCTCCCATTTTAACAAGGCTAAATCCGGAAGTGTCGCGTATTGTCTCTACTGAATTTGCTAAAAGTGCATTGGAACTGACAATACAAAAAAAGTAATATTTCTGAGTAGCTTGCATTGCAAGGACATTTTTTATGTATTTAGTTTTAGCAGTCGAAGAAAGTAAGGTGATGCAAGAAATATTACAATTGGCACTGAAATCTTAATGGAAGTAGATGAATATACGTAGGTGGATCAAAAGGTTAGTTGCACTAACACGCCGCAGCAGCGCGCTGTGTGTCGCAAGCGTGGGCACAGCGGAGAAAGGGACAGACACTGCCCACACGTCTGTTAGGCAGGTCCCTGTGGTGTCTCGTCTAGTATTGTGTGAATAGCGGTCAAATGCATTGGCGCGTCAACTGGACGTTCACTCCAAATATGTGGTGCGTGCGACAATCCGATTCCTATGGGCCAAAAGGAGGAAGTGCACGGACATTAACCGCGAAATTAGTGCTGTGTATGCGGAGCGGGCCATTTCCTGGCAAGGAATCGTAAAGTGGTGTCAGCAATTCGAAGCCGGACGCACGGATATCACATACAACCATCGCGAAGACAGGCCCGCAACGTATAGGACCCGTGCAAAGGTCAACAGTGTGAATGCGATCATTAGACAGAACCGGGGCATTAAACTGAGATAAATCGTGACGCTGCTGAACATGTCGTATGGCAGTGTGTTCGCCATTGCTCACGAGGACCTTGGATATAGTGAGCTGTGTCAAAGATGGGTCCCACGTCTTCTCGCCGATGAGCACAAGGGACAAAGTTTCCAATCTTCCCTGGCATATTTGCAATGCTATGCCGCAGACGGCAACGGGTTTCTGCGGCGAATCGTCACAGACGACGAAACGTGGGTCCACCATTTTACCCCTGAAACGAAGCGAACATCAATGGATGGGTGCACTCCTCATCACCACAACGAAAGAAGGCCAAGGTTTAACCTTCAGCGGGTAAGGTTATGGCGACAGTATTATTTGACATGGAGGGTTTGCTGCACGTGTAATTCATGCCGAAAGGAACAACAATATCAACGCGGCGTCGTATTGTCAAACATCAATCAATCAATCAATCAATACTGATCTGCATTTAGGGCAGCCGCCCAGGTGGCAGATTCCCTATCTGTTGCTTTCCTAGCCTTTTCCTAAATGATTTCAAAGAAATTGGAAATTTATTGAACATCTCCCTTGGTAAGTTATTCCAATCCCTAACTCCCCTTCCTATAAATGAATATTTGCCCCAGTTTGTCCTCTTGAATTCCAACATTATCTTCATATTGTGATCTTTCCTACTTTTATAGACGCCATTCAAACCTATTCGTCTACTAATGTCATTCCACGCCATCTCTCCGCTGACAGCTCGGAACATACCACTTAGTCGAGCAGCTCTTCTTCTTTCTCTCAATTCTTCCCAACCCAAACATTGCAACATTTTTGTAACGCTACTGTTTTGTCGGAAATCACCCAGAACAAATCGAGCTGCTTTTCTTTGGTTTTTTTCCAGTTCTTGAATCAGGTAATCCTGGTGAGGGTCCCATACACTGGAACCATACTCTAGTTGGGGTCTTACCAGAAACGTTGCACCGGTTGCATAAGGCGATTAAAGAGAAGCGCCGGGGGGAATTGAGCGCCGGTGTGATTTTGTTGCTCGATAACGCAACACCTCACAAGGACCGCCAAACGAGAGAACTGCTGCAGCGCTTCAAGTGGGAGGTCTGGCAACATCCACCCTACAGTCCCGACCTAGCGCCATGTGACTTTCATCTGTTCGGTATGCTCAAAACGGAGCTCGGTAGTCGACTTTTCCAGACCGATGAGGAGATGAAGGCCGCTGTCCCCGAGTGGTTACAGAACGCTGGAGGAAATTTCTATGCATCCGGCATCGACAAGTGGTTGTGCGTTCGCAGAAATGTTTGGAGTCTCTTGGAAACTATGTGGAAAAGTGACGTTACAGTGTATGTCGTTATAGTCGTGTTGCTATTGTATAGGTGGTGTAATAAATGGCCATAACTGGGAAGTGCAACTTATTTTCTGATCTGCCCTCGTAGTTACTTCGGTTATTAGGACTAAAGACAGCAAAAGTAACGAAGACACAAAATACAGGCCAGCACAAGCAAATATCGATACGCAAATTAGAAATAATGTGTGTGTGTAACGTGGATATTTATGGAGATGAAGCAGCTCAGATAGAGAGAGAATAAGAGCCTTTGAAATGCAGTGTTACTGAAGAATGGTTAAGGTGAAACAGGGGGATGGAACCACGAATGAAATGATACTGTATCGGATTGGTGATAGGAGAATGATTTGCAAGTTTTGTCCAGAAGAAGGAACGATTAGGGCACGTCAGAAGATACCCAGGAAAAAAGCAGTCACTTTCCGAGGGAAGCATAGGGGGTAAGAACGGTAGCGTTTGACCAAAGCATGAAAATATCAAACAGATTTCAGTAGAAGTACGATGTTGTGTTACATGGAAATTAAAATACTATCACAGGGTATTATGCCATGGAAAGCTGCAATGTAGAAGGTTTGGATCTTATGAATAAACAGTTGAAATTCTGAATACGATCAAAGAAAGAAAACTTCAATAATTTGGTCATATGATATGAAACAATGAAATAGTAGGAAGATGAACTCCTGGGGGGCGATGTATATTGTGGCTCAATAATTTAAACCAGTGATTTCAGCCAAATGCAGTTTCACAGTTTAGACCAGCTTGGTAAATTAAGAAACGGATCATGCTACTGATCACCAATAATCTGCATACTTTTTGAGTGCAAATCAAATGTTTCAGTTAACTACAACCCTAATATGTTCATTGTAAAGCACCTTGATTTCATTCGTGATATAAACCTAATAATAAGGTAAATAAAAAGAACGTGCTAATAATTGTTCATGATATGATATATGATCAATTTATGATTCTTTCCAAGTCTATTTTTTTCTCTGTACTTGACTCTAGCAAGATAGTGGTTTGAGTCAGCATCAGCACCTCTGCAAGTTCTGACATCCGTGAGTCTGGTGCTTGCCACCTGTCTATAATAACATAGTCTATATGATTTCTTCTCTTTCCAACTGGGGATATCCACGTCTCCTCCCTTATCTTTTTCCGATGACATCAAGTACCTTTGATTATCATGTGTTTTCCACTCGCAAAGTAAATCAGTCTCAATCCATTAGTATTACTGACTTCGTGCGGGCTTTCTTTTCCTACTATGTGCTTATACATCTCTTCTCTTCCAACCTTTGTATTTATAATTCCAAGCGACATTTTCACGTCATGTCTTCAAACTTTGTTGATTTCTTCCTCAAATTTGGTGTAAAATGCATCTCTTTCCTCACGTTCTGCCTCCTCTCTGGGGGCATACACACAGAACACTGTAACATTGAGGAATTATGAACGAAGTCTCAAAGAGCACATCCTATCATTGATTGCTTTGCTTTACAGAATTTTGTATGAAAAATCGTTTGCTGTTATAGCCATCTTCTCCTCCACTATACATCGGGATATATTGTCCAGCCACTATCGTCCCGTGTCCGTTCCTCTTTGTTTCCTGCAATGCTGCTATCTTCACCCCATACTTATCCAATTCATTCCCTAATGCCTTCAACTTGCCAGGTCTCTTCAACTCCTCACACTCCAAGTTGCTAAGACGATATGAGTTTTCCTTCTCTTAAGCCGTTTTTCTCGCCGAGTCGTCACGAAGTTTTCCAATTTTATTTTAGGCAATCATACGGTTTCTGCTACAGTTTACTTTTTACGCAGTAGGGGGGTTAACCTTATGCTCAAACGCCACCCTGGAGGGCCAGGTTATCACTCATAGTCTGAATCATCACCTTAGAGCTGTCCGCCTTAAGTGGTCCTACCTGGGGCAAATGCTCCCGCCGGCATAGCTCTAACGATCATTAGAACACGCAAGCCTCCAAAATACCCGGCAAAATGTATTTTGCATTCGTCAAGTTGGCGATACATTCGGAGGATTCTAGGTAATAAATAACTTATTATTCAGCCTCACATTTTAGTACTTAGAAACATACTCTTCTTCAGTCCCAAATTTTCTGAAAAGATGTTCGCGTAAGATTTAAATTCAGCAAAAGAAACTAATACTTTGATATCACTGTTGCTTCAACTATAAAGAACGAATCAGACAGCAAAATAATATAAACAGAAATATTTTTTCCAAACTGCTCTTTTATTAGTGTTATTATTCTGTGCCCTATTCTTGCTCGGTTGGCTAAGAAAGGATTCTGTGCAGAAGTATTTGTGCTCGTAAGGAATGTAGGTCTGGATTTCCACCAGTTCTTTTTCTTTGCCGTTTTCAATGGGAAATTTTCCAGTTGGGTATAATGGTGATGATAATAGTGTTGTGTCCTTAATACGGGTTACAGTAAGATACCCCTCGATGTGAACATTTCTTTCATTGGAGTAAATAAATAGTAAAAGGTACTGATTGTGAAGTTCTCCTTCATTTCTGGATTTTTGTTTTGTCTCTTCAGAGACAATGAGACACGGCTTTTAAAAACAAACTGCCATCTTTGACCTCCCAACCTGAGGAAAGGAAACTCCCGTTTTAGAGTAATGGATCAATTGACAGGCCTGTGTTTAATGTCTTCGAAATGCACGAAAAGAGAAAATAGACCTAAGAGTGAGTTACGCACATAAAAAAATATCGATTTATTATGTATGAAACCACAATTTCTTGTGTTTTCACAATGTATAAAATTACTTAATAATATTACTACGGATAACATTTATAGATTTTTAGAAATAAATATACTTCTCCAACTTCTAATAAAACCACTTTTTATAAACATGTGTATTCTATAAATTGGTAAAATGATTTATGTTTATTTTGGTTCCAAATTATGATTTTTCGAATTTTCTATTGAAATGTAGAAACGCATTTATTAGAACTTTCAAATTTGATCCCTTTGCATCACTTTGCAGAGAATTATCCATAAACTTAGCAGATATACAATAATAATTGTTATTGATTTGTTCTAATGACTGTTGCTTAATGTACATAAATATAACAATGGATCAAAATCAAACCACTGAACTTATTTCACAATTCGATTAAAGTACAGACCCAGCAATTACTCGGATTTAAAATGGGCTGCCGACAGTGTCGCTCGAACTCAATATCTCTCGAATGACAGACTGGAAGCTTTACTGGATCTGATGATCGTCGTTTTGAATACAACATATCAAGGCGAATTTTCTGTCTTCATTAGAATCCATGGAATTTACTAATACACTGTTTTCCTTAAGTTAGTGTAGACACATGGAGCGGACATTTGCTGGTATCTACCATATTCATACTATGATAAGTCGTAAAATACTTGTACTAGAATCCTGAAAATAACTCCATTGCCATTTTTTTGCTATTTTGCTTTACGTCGCACCGACACAGATAGATCTTATGGCGACGATGTCAGAGGAAAGGTCTAGGAATGGGAAGGAAGCAGCCGTGGCATTTCTTAAGGTACAGCCCCAGCATTTGCCTGGTGTGAAAATGGGAAACCACGGAAAACGATCTTCAGAGCTGCCCACAGTGGGATTCGAACTCTCTATCTCCAGGATGCAAGCTTAGAGCTATGCGCTCCTAACCGCACGGCCAACTTGCCCGGTCATTGCCATTTTAATTTAATTTTCTTTCACTTTTATCTTCTTAATGCCAGTCTTCACACACTTTAAGCACGTAACATTCTAATAGTTACTAAAATCTGTATATTAGATAATATTGTGAGTCGATGGTTACACTTCATTTCTACGAAAACAACACACCAATAGCACCTTTCATGTCAGAAATATCTGAGGTGCAGATTTTAGGCGATCGAGCCCATATAAAATAATTCCTCCTTCAATAGGAGAGATATATGTCATGTCCCAATTGTTCTGCTAAAGTCTCCAGAATGTAGCTGGTGATCGCTTTCTTCACAGTAATTTAATTTGCTTGCGTAGTGCATGCATACTTGCTCTGAATGCGTCATGTTCGGTGCACGGTATGCAGGCTGAAGGTGCTGAAATTGTTAAAACAAAAAACATAACACTTACAACATACTTCGCAAAGTTAGGGAGCTGACAGAAAATATAAAGAAAGGACAGCAAGAAAATTGGTAGATAGCGAAGGGAAAGTCTTTGCTAACCCGGAAGAAAACCAAGCATTACATGTAAGGGTTACATAAAACAACTGTTTCTTTAAAACCGCCAAAGATAACCCGTGAAGCAGGGACGATTAATTTGGTAAAGGAAGTAAGAATAAAGAAAGAAAGAAAGAAAGAAAGAAAGAAAGAAAGAAAGAAAGAAATTCATGATGGCATACCCAGGCCCAGAAAACATGAATGGAAAACTTTCCAATAGGGCCATGTGAAGCGGATGGCTGTATTATTCAATGACATCCACTATTTTCGCAATATTGCTCGTGACTGGCTAAAATCGGAAAACCGTAGCACTAAAACTCAGGTTGGAATATTCAAGTTCTGTGAAGAAAGAATTTCAACTACATGGTTTGGATCCCCAAACACAGGAAGCTCTATTCAGCTTATGTTTATCATTTTAACAGTAGAGAGGTAGAAAGTATGACATTCGTGCTTGTTTAATTGACTATGAAAAGGCCTTTGATATAATGCAACATCACAAAGTAATCGAAATATTGAAATGTATCGGCCTACCGAACCCGTACAGTGTCCTGTACAGCTCATAGGGAGAATCTGCATATTTGCATCCCGTAAAATCACTTAAGAAATCGGGTTACTTGCAACTGGTTGGGCAAAAGGACCATCCCCTGTGCTCGATCGGCGTGTATCTAGATCCGGACCCGCGGAAGATAGCCCAGTAGACAATGGAAAGTTGGAACTGAAATTAGCCCCCGCGAGAAAAGCGCTCTCTATTGCAAGACAGAGTAGGGAATAAGACTCGACACAATGAACAGTGTAATACGCCCAGAGATGTGGGTTATTTACAGGGCTCTACACTAACAGAAGAAACTTCCTGCATGTTTCACGAGTGCCAACGACAAAATTCGGCGCACAAAATTATGTGATATTCTGATCCAGACACAGGGAAACTGTGTACGGCACATCAAATAATAGAGTTGAATTTTCTGTGTATTCTGGATTGAAGATATGAAATACTTCAGCCACGGGGCGAATTGAGGCCACCAGGTGTCCGGCTATAATGTATTGCTAATACGGGTAAATAAAACGCCCCTAAGTCAAGAATTGCGCCCAAATAACTCCACCCACAAAGGGAGGCGACTTCTCTAATTAAAGGCTGGACCTTGATTCCCCCAAAAATGCCTGATGGAATTGCGATCGCAAAAGGCTCATGTGTAAGAGGAACTGGAGGTCTATAATACGCATCCATTACAAGTCTTGAACTCCAGTTTTAACGGAGCAGATTTTCTTAATTCAGTGTGAAGGAGCTTCCCATCGCAAGGGCCAGCGATTTGACAATATAAGGCGGCGTTCCGGCCCACGCTTGCGAGTCTTTGTGCAGCTAACAAAATACGAAGTTACTGTCCGTCACGATCGTAAAGGAGATAATACGGGAGTGCGTCTTGTAAATTGTGTACTTGGTTCTTGAACAGCAGCCGATCGAACCTACCAAACGTCTGAGTTGCTGTGCATAGTTAAGTAGGCTGCTACAAGTATTTGAAAAATTAAATAGCGAGGCTTGAATATGAACAATGCCCGGCGTAAAATTACAACCCGATATTAGTCAGTTAGTGATATCAAATTCAGAGTAGTAAAATTCGGTGGTAGAATAGCGCCGACAGGGACAATTTCACTGTTCAGAGTAAGGGTTTCTCAAGTCTTATGAGTCACCCCACTCATTCTAGTCAGTGTGTGCCATCCTCGACTAGAGTGACCTGCCTCCACATGTCTTAAATTCTGTGCATGTGTCGGTGTAGACAGAAATGAACGTGTGACGAGTGCTGAATTTGATGGGATATTGGATTATTTCAAGATTTGTAGCAGTCGGACGAGCTGATCTTCATGATTGACCGTCGCAGACCAGGTTCGAAGTCTAATACTCTACAGCACCGAGAGGATGAACGAGTAGAACTCTACCGTGGGTTTTCCGTGGGAGGATAAACGACAACCAAACAGATGTGTTGATGTCATTTTATTTTCCAGCGCTATAAAGATAACCGGGATGACAAAATGTAGGATTTCCTTGTGTTTAGTAGATAAATACTGTAACTAATGCATGTCGTAATATGGAAAATGTCATGTCATGTAAACATAAAATTAAGAGAGCTAAATATTCCGAATGAAACCACATTTTTCTTGGTGGTATTTCATGAGTAGTAGTTTCGCTGCTAGTAATAGCAATATGCAAGTGAGTATGGGAAACAGGGATAGAACAACACCTCGAGCTTCCCGAAGCGGTATGGAAACAGTAGTGAGGGATGAATGAGGGATTCCATGTTCAAGAAGTTGCTGTTCATGTTCAATATGGTTGTCGTGCGAAGACAGACAGCCGGGAGCTCACGGGTCATTCACACAATGCATGCATGACGAATAGAAGAATCAAGTGTGATGATTCATCGAGTTCAAGCGCGCCCTGCCAGGCATCGCTAGAGTGTGGTAAGTCCACAGTACCGATAAGCTGGTGTTAGAAATGGTGGCACAGGAAACGTATTACTCCGTAACTGATAAGTATATACGCTGTCTTTTTAAAAAATGAGAGATTACAATTAAAATACCACGGCAGAGAACAACGGAAAAATAGCATACACGGAAATAAGAGCCACGACCTTCATGACATGTTGAGAAAAGCACAAGTTACTCGAGTGTAAGTTACATATACATAAATAACACATAACTCCCAGCACATATCCATAACATGTTGAAGACAACAGCCAGCTTCTGAAGATCAATTGAAATATTGTCTATAGAATCGATACAATTAAAATATTTCGCCCCACATCGATTTTAAGTTCATTTTTTCACGAATTACTTTCTCGGCCTGGAAAAGAATGTCACATATACTTTTCGAAGGGCATGTTAAATGTACTCCATTATTGCTTGAACCAAGACCGACTACAATATATCAGACCGTAATATCAAAACCAAGATGGTGGACGTCGTGGGCGCAGTAGCTGCCGACTGATGAAGGTTAGGGTAGCACGCAAAACTTCATTTCGACGATAACCCAACTCAACGATTTTCGGAGATGTCGGAATTTAGTGCCGCAGGAGTTGTTTTACCTGCCAGTAAATTTACCGACACGAGGCTGACGTATTTGAGCACCTTCAAATACTACCGGACTGAGCCGGAATCAAACCCGCCAAGTTGGGGTCAGAAGGCCAGAGCTTCAACCGTCTGAGCCACTCAGCCCAGCGTCACATTAAATTATTGTGTTGATACCACTGAAAGAGCTACACAATATCTGGTTCAATCAGCCATAAATTACGAAAAGATCACGTACATATTTTGCAAACGGTGGTAGGTAATAATAATAATAATATTAATAATAATATCGTATGGCCTCAGCTACCGTTTGCAGACATTTCGATTTGACGCCATCTGGCTGTCTGCTCGTCAATTCCGACGTTCCGGTTTACTCTGTCTGCCATCTAGCGGACCTAGAGTAAACCGGATCTCTCTTGGGCGTCTATGGCTGAGATTTTAATTAATTTTGTCGGGTAAATACCAAATGTATCACCAGAGATCTTTTACATGCCGACATCGTACGACATGGAGTGTCGATTGGACTTTTTTCCGCCCTTCAAAAATCCGACTACCTCTGCCGGGTTTGAACCCGCTATCTTGGGATCCGGAGGCAGACACTCTACCACATCATAGGGAAAATCACTGTTGCACCGATGAAAACGCTTCGCGAACAAGTACTCATCACATATAAACAACTAGAATCACACATATTGTGCTAGAATAGATGGACAACCCCACAGCAAAAGAGAACAACAAGCTGATTATTTCGAAATTTCACTTAGTCAAATAACGTTTTCTCTTAGATTACACTTCACTGGATAGATGGAAATACATTATAAAACTGTTAAAATGATATTTATAACATCATTTGGAATGTTTACAAATAATTTAAGGTTCGAAATTCCTCAATTTATTCACTCTCATAAGAACTATGAAACATAACGTGTTGCCTTAGTTTCGAAGTGTTGGACAATTTCTGATGTTCAGCACTTGATGAAAATGAAGTACACCCGAAATGATTACGCCAGCTCAATGAACAGCCCCGGTGATGTTAAGCCTTCCTTACTGGAAACTCTTAAATCGTATGTTGACATATGATATAGTAGCACTTCCAACCATGATGGTAAACTTAGAAATGAAGCGTTCAAACACTAAAGATATAGTAGGATTTTCCCCATTGAAGAACATGAGTAAAACAACTCTATTGACTCTAAACAATGATGTCTTTAACCTACATGGACGAGCTACAATTTGGTTTAGACTGCTTGATAGCAGATTTCCACAGCATGAATCGGAAGGTATTGGTACAATAAAACCCCTGAGTTACAAACAAAGCTAATCCCTGCAAGTCCCCCCTGTGGGTGGGGGCGGTAGAATAACACCCACGGTATCCCCTGCCTGTTGTAAGAGGCGACTAAAAGGGGCCCTAGGGGCTCTGAACTATGGAGCGTGGGTTGGCGATCACGG
This sequence comes from Anabrus simplex, assembly GCF_040414725.1. Lineage (NCBI taxonomy): Eukaryota > Metazoa > Arthropoda > Insecta > Orthoptera > Tettigoniidae > Anabrus > Anabrus simplex. The sequence goes on from NC_090267.1 coordinate 16,263,883, forward strand.
GGCCCTCAGCTGAGTCCTGGCATTGCTTCCACTTGTGTCTGGCTCCTCACTTTCATCTATCCTATCCGACCTCCCTTGGTCAACACTTGTTCTTTTCAGACCCCAACGGTATTACGTATGGATTCCTAGGGAGTCTTTCATTTTCATGCCCTTCGTGCCCCTTGTCTTCCTTCGGTCGATACCTTCATTTTTCGAAGTGTCGGACCCCTTCCATTCTTTCTCTGTGATTAGTGTTATATAGAGGATGGTTGCCTAGTTGTACTTCCTCTTAAAACAATAATCACCACCACCACCATTCCTGCAAGTCACTATTTCTTCTGTGTAACAGTGTACAGATTGCTCCATCTGTCACACTATAAGTTTTGTTATACACCAAGATCTAGCCAAATGTTCCCGCAGGCAAGCACAGATTCTTTCAAAATACAATTGCATCTAAATCACACGACACTTTGAAGCACATAGACACTATATCAATTATCACTATCTAAATGATTTGTTTTGGTAGAAGAATACGAATAGGTCCACCATTTAGAATTAGAAAAATAGTTTTCCCTAATTTCAGACTTACTGTCAGATGACATATGCACACTACTGTTTTGTAGAAATATTCACGATGTATGTTCCTGATCCACTTCTCTCTTAATGTTTCATTCCTTATCGAACTTAAGAACAGATGTACGAGAGGCATACCGGGCGAGTTGGCCGTGCTCGTAGAGGCGCGTGGCTGTGAGCTTGCATCCGGGAGATAGTAGGTTCGAATCCCACTATCGGCAGCCCTGAAGATGGTTTTCCGTGGTTTCCCATTTTCACACCAGGCAAATGCTGGGGCTGTACCTTAATTAAGGCCACGGCCGCTTCCTTCCAATTCCTAGGCCTTTCCTATCCCATCGTCGCCATAAGACCTATCTGTGTCGGTGCGACGTAAAGCCCCTAGCAAAAAAAAAAAAAAAAAAAAATACGAGAGGCATTGCCATAGTTCGATTTAAATCCGGTTCACAACACGATCAAAAACAAACATATTCTCACATGACTGCGTGTAATTACAGATCTTATTGACCAATGACCCATATAAATACACTCACACACTTGTATTCTACTAATACTTATCGTCAACTTACATGAAATTACTCCGACTGAATAAGAAAACAAAAACGAATAGGCTCACCATTATCGGTTGGAAAGAGATCTTCCCTAACCACAAATTTTGGTTACACACATAGCCTACGATAGTTTGGTCTTTGACTTCCAAATTTCCCCGGTGAATATTCCTTATCCATTTCTCATGTAGAGATCTATCTTCAGGGAATTTAAAACCTTCAGCAACGGTATAATTAGATCTACAACCACGAACTCAGCAGGAACGACCTATTTTGTGCTATGTTACAGCACGGCAATATAAACACTATTATAGCCTACATTAAAAATACCATCAAATAAACTTCTAACAAAACACCATACTGATAAATCGTTATAGATTGCTATTTTACCAAACATATACTTTATACTTCAATAACTCGATCAAAATAACACTCTTTAACAGAATGTAAACACAGATATGAACCAACCACATGTCTCAAAAGCTCGCCCACGAAGTCGCCATTTTCCTCCCAATCGATAGTAGCATTAAGGTCTGATATATTGTAGTCGGTCTTGCTTGAACCGTAGTTTGTTATTTCGGGGAGAACTGAGAATGAACTTTGATTATTGTCACGTAGAGAATGGGCACAGGGCGAACAACGCACCCAGTCAAGGCCTGGAGAAATTGCTTAATGATGTGGACGGAGTCTTGGGTAAGGAGTACAAGATTTTACAAAAGTAATGGAGTGCAGTCGTACCTTGTCAGGTGATCTAGGCAATATTTGATTAGGAAACGAAGCCTTAAATGTATATTGTTACTTGGGTAGTAACGATCACAGAAGTAAGGACATGCACGAGCAAGGAAGAGCCTTCTTACGAAAAGAAGTTTACTCATTTCGAACACTGATATAGGTATTAGAAAGATGATGATTGTTGTTTAAATGGGCCTAACAGCTAGGTCATCTGCCCCTAATGGTACGAGGTGCAACGAAAAGCAAATTAAAATTGAAAATTCAAGATGTATCAACTAGAATCTAAAACGAATGGCCATGAAAAGATCTTTTTGGTATCAGAAAGCACACTAAAATAATACCCCAAATTTGCTCAACATTAGACTGCCTTTTAATTCGCCATTCCCTGATGCACTCCCGTCTTCAATTTTCTCTCTTCTTTTCCTAGTGGTGTCTAGATTCTTTTCCTGTTGGGAGTTTCCCGGGACTTAATCTCACTTGAAAGGTATTTCGGCAAATTAGGGAAAATGCGAGACACTGCTCCTGGACGTAATATCCATCTCACACAAGACTTTTACACCATTCACTAAAAATTATCTGATTTTACTATGAAATCATCAGAGAAATGAACTTGACAAATTCTACTATTACGCGTTAACACAGTATCCTTTCGTCGAATAGCTCTGGCCCATTTTTTCAATTTTATTTATATCCTTCGGTGGTGAAAATAATCTTAATGCCATTAACTACTCTACCATAGCCTGACTTACAGCCAGGCACAAAATAGTTGGGCATGTTGAAATATTAATTTAATCAAGCCACGTAACACACGTCCTTTAAGTGCACAACACACAATGAACTGAGTTTAGAAACTGAATGCAAAGAAAATTCAACTCATTGACTTGAAATACCTCGCAAAATAACGTCTCCCGCACTTTCCTACACATGGCTTCCCGATAATACTGGAGCACGTGTTGGACACCGTCGCTTGCAGTGCTTGCAGTGGTGCACCCACAAACTACCATGCTATAACGGCTGAGTTATCAGACTTGTTATTCTATTCATCATGATGCATGCCTAGCTGGCACGTACATTAGCATTAAGGCATGAACATCAAGAGTGAAGTGTTATGACTGTGGTGGGTACAAAATTGTGTTATTAAGGTAGATAGTGTTAGGGACAATACACCAAATTGCCCTTGATTTTTGATTTTTCTAGAATCTGTCTGTAGTGTTCTATTTTTGTGCGAAACCAGTGTGAAGTGCTGTGGTATCGGGGGCTTGAGAAAGTGAGCGAAGAGAAATATGAAGGGTTGAGAAAGGAATAGTGAAAACCCTATGCCCAAGGAACGAGGATACACGATATGATATCTAGCGAGAAGGCCGAATGCCCAAAAGAGTCTACGATGGAATATGAAATGAAGAATTCGAATGTTATAATGCCCCAAGTTAATCGACTTGAAGAATGAGAGAATAGAGAGTAATTGAATTTTATTTCTTGGGAACTTTGCGGTGATACGAAATAAATGGGATAAATAAAAGAATTGGGGCGATTATAAGTGTATCCTTGGAGGAAACCTAGCCCCTGCAATTTTGAAGGCTTAGGGCCCATATAGCCATTAAGTCGGAAGGACCTCCCCACTGATCTAGCCGAGCACTATAGAGGATAAACGTTTTCTTTCGTTCTTTCTTCCTGTGTGCAGAGCGGCATGCCGTGTTATTATCGTTTAAGGCCGTCGACCATTGGATTTCAGACTAGCAACAGATAGTAAGGGAGTTTCAGATGTGTACCCCTCAGTCAGAAGGAGCCCTATTCCAACCAAGGTTGCGGCCAGGATGAGCTGGAATGAGCAAGCTTGCCTCAAGATGTCGCCAGGGCGTAGGGGCGGAGGAGAGTAATATCCGTGTTTTTCTTACAGGAATTGCCCCATTTGTACATAAATTGTACATAGGATTTGTTCAGTGTATTATTTCATTTCTTTGAGTTCAAACAACCGATGTTCATCGTTGTTGGTCTTGGTGTCAGGGATTAGAGTCCGGAGAATTTTGCTCATAGTAGTGTTCTCTTATGCAAATATTTTTCTTATGTGTTAATTATGTAGCGTAGGGACCGATTGATTCCGTACTGAGAATAGAGTGTATTATATAGGGGACATCTTCCCAAATAGTATGATGGTGATCTACCGAAAGAAAGGATAAAAAGATATATGATATTTAATTTCGAGATTTCGATTATACTTCATTGCCAGATGATGTATATGATGAGTTGAGCTCAGTGTGATAGTATTTGTTTTCCTCCTTATGTCGCAATCCAGGAACAAATTGGTATTCATGACCCCATTACATGAATCTTGTCATTTCTAGCAGTGTTAAGCAGTATCCTGTAAATAGTTGAGCCAAAAATCTTACTTTCACATTAGATAAGACTCCTTCTAAGTATTTTTCTTATTCGTTATTTTCTTAAAACGTCACCAACCCCCAAGTGCCCAAGTATACAGAGACTCAGAAAGAAAGTACGAAGAGTTTGGTTCGAAGCCTGTGCTGGCGATTCCGGTCGTTCTTCGATGTAGCTTCATCCGTGGTTGTTCGTCAGATTACACTGATGCATTATTATGCGTGGGTCTCCTAGTCAAGCCTAGGAAGGGTGTACTATATCACAATGATCTGAGAATGATTCCCAACTAATACTCGATTCAGACTACTTCTGTAAGGCTGGGAGGTGATAATCTTCTTATAAATAAATTTGTTCGTGTCTGTTTATCTGTTTGTCTGTTCCACCATCACGTCGAAACGGCTCGATAGATCTCAACCAAACTTCATATTTAGAGTATACTGACCCCAGGGAAGGTTTCTATATGCATATCATTTTAAAATCTTTGAAAAGACGGGGGTTTTATAGGAAAAACGGTTTTCCTCCATTTTCTCTTATACTATTATAGACAAAATATCGAATTTGTCGTATAAGGACGAGACAAAGCTCAATTTAATCCTCTTGACGCAAAGAACAAAACTCGGTAAGCCCTACGGCCCGAAAACCATGTTTTAAGGCCCTAAAACCAACCGTTACGGAGATATTGGCACCACACTACCCCTGCTCTAGGAATCGGATAAAGAAATGAACTGCCGTAACCATGGCAACGTCAGCTCCAGGATTCTAGAGCAGTGAGATTATGCATGTACGTTTGGGCATAGCTGCCAACCAAAACTGGTACAAATAAGACTTAATATCTGGAAAAAAATACACTGTTGTGTAAGGCACTCATAGGACTCCTTTGGGCGGGAATGGAAAGGGGGTGAAGTACGAGTGTAAAAATCTTACTATATGTAGAAATGGAAGTGTGTGTGTAAATGACACATCTCCAACTAAACCACTGGGGCAATTTCAACCAAACTTGGTACACGTATCACTTACTATCGGGAGACGAGCACTGTGGGGGTTAAGCCATCCCTAGCGCCCTTAAGGGAGAGGGTCGGGGGGGGGGGGGTAGTTACAATAATAATCGAGAATAGTGTCGAATTCATAGTTTTCGGGGTCGCTGAGTTGAAAAGTAATACTCTAGAATTTTTTAAAGTCCAGCCCCCTTTTAGGTGGGGAGCAAAGGGTGGGGGGTGAGATATAGAAATAATTAAAAACAGTTTCGAATCCATAGATTTCAGGGTCTCTGAGATGAATAGTATTACTCCGGATTTTTTTGCAAATCCAAGTGGGGAGCGAAGGGTGTGAGATATAAAATTAATCGAAAAACTATATATAAAATGTTATCGTCTTCTTCTTACTATATATAAAAATTGATGTATGTGTGTGCGTGGGTGTGTGGGTGTGCGTGTGTATATGACACATCTCCTCCTAAACCACTGGAGCAATTTCACCAAACGTGGTACACTTATCAGTTAGTATCAGGAGACAAACCGCGTGAGGGTAAGACACCCCTAGCACCCTTATGGGCAGGGGGCGAGGGGGGTGGTATAAAAATAATCTTATAAATAAAGTTCGTTTCTGTTTGTTTATTTTTTTGTTTGTTTGTTTGTTTGTTTGGCTTAAATGCGGCCAGTATCCAGTATTCGGGAGATAGTAGGTTCGAACCCCACTGTCGGCAGCCCTAAAATGGCTTTCCGTGGTTTCCCATTTTCACACCAGGCAAATGCTGGGGCTGTACCTTAATTAAGGCCATAGCCGATTCCTTCCAACTCGTATCCCTTCCCTGTCCCATTGTCGCCATAAGACCTATCTGTGTCGGTGCGACGTCAAGCAACTAGCAAAATAAAAAATAAAAATGTTTGTTTGTTCCACCATCACGTCGAAAGGGCTGGATAGATCTCAACCAAACTTCATATTTAAAGTATACTCACCCCGGGGAAGGTTTCGATATGCATATCATTTTAAAATCTTTGAAAAGACGGGGGTTTTATAGGAAAACCACAACGGTTTTCCTCCATTTTCTCTTATACTATTGATTTTCTGCAAACTCTGTGGACCGTATGTGAAAGGTCTCTTCATCATAAACAACTTTCGTTATGTTCATAATTTACCTTACTCTTCAAATGACGGAGAAATTTACTATTTTCTGCCGATACCATGCTCGGCATTGAGTGACCGACAGAGCGATAACGAATATATGGGTTACCATGGCAACGTCTCTGACTGCTTGCCAGCAGGGAAATAACGTATTGCCATTTTCCTCATCATTCCTTTAAATTCGTGGTTGTTCCTTGGGTAGAAAGCAAGAGAGTCGTCAATCGGCCATTCTGCGGGATATTGGCGGAATATCATTGGAGGTTATAACCGTCCTCGAATAGCTTAAGTAATAACACAAATATTCATCTTCTTATCTGATTACCTAAGAATCCCTGCCCCTAAATTTCTCTCCGATTACCGCTTTCTTATATCCATAACTCACACCGGCATAATTTATTGAGGAGCATTTGATTTTCCAATACATTCACTTGGTATTTATATATTTGTCGTCATCCGGATGTCCTCAGTTATAATCCATTTTCTATTAATTTCAACTTACTAAACTGTATTATTTTCTTCCTTAATTACCACGTATGTATGCGAGTGCTAATCCCGAATGCTGTACACTCTTTCCTTTGAGGAAATATTCTAAGCTATGCAAATGTATAACTTTTGGCCCAGGAAAATTCCAAAATATGGATGCAATTTTAACGGCGGTGCAGACCTTCGTTTCGGGGTAATTGGTGGCTAATCAGTAAGTCGTATCACAAGTCACAAAGCAAATGGCGTTTCATTTTGGAGAGATCTACAACTTTTGTCCTATGACTTTTCGTCGTATTTCAATCCCTAATACATTAAATACAAGTTGATTTTGTACTTTTACACGTATATGTTATCATTTGGCACACTTACAGGAAAGGTAGAATCATGACATTCGGCACGCACATTGACATGACCATTGGCAATGTTATAGCCAAATTTTATGATTCTAGCTGTCACATGAGAATCAAAAATATAAAGTAGCATCCAAAAACTGTACAAGATTTCACCCCATTCAATGACACTAACTCAATATAACCCATGAATATAGGAGATACGAGAAGATGTCATAGGACCAACCATGTAGAGCACTGAAAGGGGCGTCTGATGGTGAAGTCCGTTTGTAGATACGTCGTACAGTTACAAAGCAGTAACTATCGAAATAAAGGTCTGCACTTCTAGAGTGTGTCTGTACATTGACAATTTTGGCGAAATTTCCGTACAGTTAACCGTTTCAGGTGTAATAATGACCATCTGCATACATTCAGTTTTGGTGTCTGTCTGTTTGTTTGTTTGTTTGTCTGTTTGTCTATAACTTGGAAACTACTGGATATAATTCCACCAAACTTGATATTTAGAATCCACCTGTCCTTTGGTAGGTTTTAGGGCAAATATTGTTTCTAAATCCCTGAATTGACTGGGGGATTATACGAAACCGAAACCGTCATTTTGCATTCTCACAAAATATAGACAACCAAACTTAATGTAAATTTACCTGCCTCAATGGAAATTCATTTCTAAGCCTTTTTCCTCATGTGCATCATTTCAATACGAGGTTTAATAAGGGAGATATCATTAACGGACCGTTTTCCGGTACAAGTCCCACCGGACTTAACTCAAGAGCGGGTACGTGTAAAGCGTATGTTTCACAACTTGAAAACTACTGAAGATATTTGAGTCAAACTTTACATTAACATCCACCTGTCAAACGCTACGTGTTAATCGTCAATAACATTTCATGTTCCCGGAATGGACTGGCGGTTTATAGGGAACCGAAATGGTGATTTTACTCTTACACAATATATACAGTACAAGACCAACCTGACTGGAAATCGACCAAACGTGATGGAATTCCATCTCTAAAACTTTTTTCATGTGCATTTTTTCGACAGGAGGATTAATAAGGGAGATATCATAAACGGTCCGTTTTTCCGTTTAAGTCCAGCGGATATAGCCCACAAGGTGTTGTACGTGGAGCAGGTTCCTTATGTAAACAAAATCGTAACTACTGTGTGCCTGTACATTGACTATTTTGTCGAAATTTTCGTACAGCTACACGCTTAAGGGGTAATAATGACCTTCTGCATATTTTTTGGTTTAGTTTCTTGAAAGTCCTACTTTTTACACTTCTCACCGAAAACCCAGATTGCGGCATAATCTGTCAGTCGAGAAAGAAAACTGAAATTTGGCAAAATTTTACGTTTTAGCCTGTAACGGGCGGGAAACTTCCAAGAGCTTTAAATTTTTCCCTTTCTATCCCGAAGAATATCGAAATATGGAGGCAATTTTAATGATCGTGCAGACCTTCGGGAAGTATTATCACATAACGGATGGCACAATCCCCGTTCAATTTGGAGTGATCTACAACCTTGCTCTTACGACTTTTTGTCGTATTTATATCCATTTTACGTTTGATTTTTCTGTATTTCTCGATGTTAAGTAAAGTTGTACTTTTCACATACATAATTCATACCTTCCATCACTTAGAGGAAAGATAGAATCATCATACTCTACACGAAAATTGGTCCACCAAGTAGCCATATGTGAGCCAAATGCTATGTATTTAGCAGTCACTTAATTATCCGAAAAGCAATGCAATGTGAGATAATCTTACACAAATTTTACCCTATTCCAAGTTTCTAACTCAATCTGACCCATGAATAGATGAGATACCATAAGACCAGCAATTTAGGCCGCTAAATCCGGCGTCTTATGGTACAATCCTTTCTCGATATGATGTACCGTTTAGAAGCAGTTAATCTATAAATGAAGGTCTGCAATATTGTAATCAAGCACATACTTTCGTATGTCGAACTATATATATTCACTGATGTCGATTTTGTAGCGATCGAGAAAGGATGTGTCTGCTATTGTAATCAGTACTCCGCACACCGACTATGACTGGCAGTAGGAATGGAGTCCTTCTCTAATTCCTGTGTAACTGGCATTAATGAGGCTGGCCTACCATTGTAATGAATAATTCACTTCTCGATTTTACTTTCAGAAGGCAAGGGAGCATGCAGCATACAGTCTTTGGCTGTAGGCAAGCGTTCCAGCAGTTATAAACAGATGTACCCATCTAAAATGTGACTGGCATTAGGCATACTGGCTTGCTATTTTGATGGAAACTCATCAACTTGGTGTGACTGGCAGGAAGCTGGCTGGCAGTTGGAAAAGGGGCCAATCATTATAATGATAACTGCACAACTCAATTTTGAGTGGTTCTAGGGAAGTTTCCTGCCATTATAATAAAAACTCCTCAATTTGTAATATGTCTGGAAGTAGGAAAGGGGGCTGCCATTGTAACGGAAACTCCCCAAATCGATTGTGACCGCGCAGTAGGCAATGGGGCCTGCAATTATAATGTAAACTTCCCAACTCGATTGTGAATGGCAGTAGGCAAGTGAGCCTGTCGTTATCATCACAAATCCGTAGCAAGCACTTTACACTGGAAACAACGTATGGGGACCTCTCCATATTGTTTCTCGGATAACGCTAAGAGACATGCTATTTTAAAACAATCTTATTTACTGCATGTACAGTATTTACTTCAATATTCGTATACAGTGCAGAATACCGTAGCGAAGCACGGGTACATTTGCTAGTACAAAATATATACATATTCAATAGGGTGTGAGGCGAGGTTCTATACTGTCTCCAATTCTATTTAACAGTATGGGATCGGAATATATCTTCAGGGAAATGATGAAAACGGGAGTGCTTTCAAATCGCCAAATGTAAACAACGTTCGATATGCGGTTGTTTTTCAAATAGTCCAGAAAGTTTACAGTAGCTCATCGAACGAGTAGCAATGATTAGCCAAGAATGTGGTTTCGCAATTACTGTAATTAAGAAACAAATATATGGTCATTAGCAACAACTTTATCCCTACTTGTCATCTAACAATCGACCAGAAACCTCGTGTTAACGATGAGTGGGAGAATCCGGATAAAGTGGAGTAGCGCACTGGAAAAGGCAGGACTCTACAGTAATGAAAAAAACGGGAATTATTTTAAATTTGCCAATTAATATTAGTAACAGGAAAGAGACTCCTTCGCTACAATGTGTTTTTCTTTCTATTACAGTGTTGAAACATGGACTTCGACATAGTCGTTCAATTAACCCGATGAGTGCTATGCCCGACTGTAGACGGTGGGCGAGAATTTTAATTTTTTGAGTTGCCCGGTTCACTTTCGAGTGCGATTTTGATCTCTGGCATGTTCTGCCATCTGTTGGGCATTATGTAGAACTAATTAATCAGAGATTATAGCTTCGCGAAGTAACTTACAGAGCTTTTCGTAGACGACTGTGGAGTTCATCTGTAATGAAAACAAACATGGCAGAACAACAATCTATTTGTTCTTGCAGCGATGTTATTTCGGATCACAGAATCTTTCAGTTATTATCCACAGTGGAAAGTGATGATGGAGATGATCATCTTAATGAATTGTTAAGCGATTTTGAAAGTGAGAGTGGTAGAGAGAGTGCCGAAAATATTGTATGTGAGAGAGAAGCAGAGTCTGCTTCTAAACGAAAGAAGAAAAACACAGTGAGTACAAAAGCTATTTTATCACTATTTTCGTGGCGGACGGATTACTTTTCTTCACCAGAGATTCAAGTAACTGTGACAGGATCCGAGGGCCAAGTAGTGTTTGATGACAACCCGAAAATCATTGACGTTTTTAAACTTTTGTGTCAGTGGAGTTGGTGCAGATAGTTGAACAAATCGGCATCACAAAGAACCAGTAGGAAACATTTAACTATCACCACATTCCAGGTTTGGAAATTATTTTAAAATATCAACTTATATACTCCTAAGAACTTGCATGTATTAGTTGCCTACAGATTTTCGGAAATAATATTATTTTGGGCTCTTTACTTTGTATAAAGGTAATGCAGGCATGTGCACATAAGTGTAATTTTGTTTTCTCTCAAAAAATAATATTGAACATAAGTGTAGGATTTGCCATTTGCATTTAGATTTATAAACAACCAGCATTTATAACATTTTAAGGTAATCACAGAACTGATAAGTTAAAAATTGAGGCTTCTACAAATTTTTTTACACACGAATGAAAAAACTCAGCACTTAGGTACCAAACCGTCAATTGGTAACTCAGCACTTAAAAGGTTAAATATCACAGGCTTTGAGAAGAATGCTAAGAGTCTCATGCCTATCCCACAAATTAACAGATCATTCGAAGGACGAAAAGAAATGAGCCAGTACTGCGCACTGTAAAGAAAAGAATGTTTCAGCACCTCGGTCACAACAAGAGGAGTAGAGACCATCTGCTGCAAGAAGATCTTCAAGGAAGAACACCCGGAAAGAGAGGTGTTGTCAGCAGACTAACCTCCTGCCTAAATACATCAGAAACTGTAATCACAAGGCATCGCCAGTTACAGAGAGAGAGAGAGAGAGAGAGAGAGAGAGAGAGAGAGAGGAGAGAGCACTTCCAAGTTCGTTACCAACATCCGGAACTGATCTGGAAAAGCACACTGCGGGGATTCTAAAAGAGATGTACAGAATATATCGTGACCAATATCTGTTGAAATTTGTCTCCAGGAAGTGGTGTAAACACTAACATATGAACATTATCAGTTTCAGGAGATGCTTCAAATACGGGCAATAGATATTTTAATGCAAAAAATGAATACAAAGAATGAATACCAAATTAATACCAATCCAGAACAATGGTTTCTTCACTAGGTGGACCTAACCAATCCAGTCCTGAGTTGATAGCCCTGTGCACCGCACGGTCACGACCATCGCGAGAAGTCCTTGGTTCCTTTAAATGTGATAAGGAGTGGTAAAGATCCACTATATTACAACAGAGAAGCGAAGAGTCTAAGAAGGAGGTGCAGTTTTGAAAGAGAGAGAGTTAGAAATGGCTGTGGAAGTAAAGAGAAATTGAATTAACTCACCAAGAAATTGAATCTAGCAAAGAAGTCAGCAAAGGATAACATGATGGCAAGCATAACTGACGGTCATACAAATTTTGTGAAAAATGGAAGAGTATGTGTAGGTACTTTAAGGCAGAAACAAGTTCCAAGAAGGACATTCCAGGAATCATTAATGAACAAGGGGAGTGTGTATGCGAGGATCTTCCAAAGGCAGAAGTAATCAGTCAACAATATGTAAAGATTGTTGGTTACAAGGATAATGTCTAGATAGAGGAGGTGACTAATACTAAAGAAGTAGTAAAATTTACCCATGACAACAATGACATTTACAGTAAGATACAAAAGTTAAAAAACTAGAAAAGCAGATGGAATTCATAAGATTCCTGAGGATATACTAAAAACAATGTGTTTGGATATAGTACCATATCTGAAGTACCTATTTAATTATTGTTTGCAACGAGCAGCTATACCAAATGAATGGAGATTTGCTATAGTAGCCCGTCTGCATAATGAAAGGGTGATAGGCATAAAGCTGAAAATTACAGACCAGTCAGTTTGACATGCATTGCAAGTAAGCTTTGGGAAAGCATTATTTTTATTATAATAGACATGTTTGCGGAATTAATAACTGGTTCTTATACAAGGCAACTTGGGTTTAGGACAGGTTATTCCACCGAAGCTCAACTTGTAGTCTTCCAGCAAGATATAGCAGGTAGGCTGGATTCAGGAGGTCAAATGGACCGTATCGCGATTGACCTGTCCAAGGTATTTGATAGGGTAGATCATGGGAGACTACTGGCAAAACAAATTGCAATTGGACTTGAAAAAAGAGTGACTCTATGGGTGTTTCTGGAAAATAGAACTCGGAGATTTAGAGTAGGCCAAGCTTTATCTGTCCCTGTAATAATTAAAAAAGGGAATGTTTGAAGGCAGTACTATTGGACCTTTACTTTTCCTTACGGTACATATGTATATATCAATGATATATGTGTAAAGAAGTGGAATCTGAGGTGAGGCTTTTCTGCAGATGATGTTATTCTGTACAGAGTAATAAATAAGTTACAAGATTGTGAGCAACTGCAAAATGACCTCGATAATGTTGCCAGATGGACAGTAGGCAATGATATGATGATAAACGGGGTTAAAAGTAAGGTTGTGAGTTTCACAATTAGGAGATGTCCTGTAAGTTTTAATTACTGCGTTGATGGGGTGAAAGTTCCTTTTGGTTGACCATTGTAAGTACCTAGGTGTTAATATAAGTAAATATCTTCATTGGGGTAATCACATAAATATGACTGTAAATAACGGCACAGATCTCTGCACATGCTTATGAGGGAACTTAGGGGTGGTAGTGAGGATGTAAGGGAGAGAGCATATAAGTCTCAGGTTAGACCCCATTTAGAGTATGGTTCCAGTGTATGGGAAACTCACCGGGATTAGTTGATTCAAGAATCGGAAAAGTCCAAAGAAATATAGCTTGATTTGTTCTGGATGATTTATGACCAAAGAGTAGCGTTACAAAAATGTTGCAAAGTTTTTGGCTTGGGAGAAAGGAGACGAGCTGCTCAAGTAAGTGGTATGTTCCGAACTGTCAGTGGAGAGATGGCATGGAAAATAAAATTGGAATTCAAGAGGGATATTGGGGCAAATATTCGTTTATAGAAAGGAGATTTAGAGATTGGATTAACCTACCGAAGGAGATGTTCAATAAATTTCCAATTTCTTTGCAATCATTTAAGAAAAGGCCTGGAAAACAACATTAAGGGAATCTGCCACCTGGGCGACCGTCCTAAATGCAGATCAATAGTGATTTATTGAAATCGGCGGGAAATAAATAACAGTGCAATCTCGCCCAGTTGTCTGCACTCAAGAAGTGTTGCAGTAACAGAAATTTTTCCTGCCTCATTATAAACTTCATGTCAAAGTTAATGAAAAATAATTCAATCTCAAAAAATACGTTTGATCCAATTTAGTACTAACCTCACATTAGTGAACTGAGTTCGAAGCCTGTTTATTTTTTTTCTTCACATTAGTCTGGCCTGTGTTCTACCGAACTGGTGACACAAATTTGGTGATTGCGTTGTCTGCCTCTCTTCTTGCATTTCTCTTATGCTAAAGTGGCGTTTGAACCTCATACAAACAAAGGATAATTTTGGTATTTATCTAGTAAAACATTTTGGAAAAACATGTTTGTTTACATTCGAGCTTCACAATCTTCTCACGACGTACCGCCAGCGTCATCGTGATGTCACCTTCGCTGATTGATTCGTTTCGCAAAATTAATTTTACAAAGTAGAACATGTCCTATGTTATGAAAAGTTTTATGAAAGGTTTTTCTAAAACTGGAATTCGGACGTGAGCAAGAGACATTTTATAAAATTAAATTATGTTACAAGAAATGTGACAGAAAATTATTTCGTGAGCAACAGGCATTATACTTAAAGAACTCTGCTTGAAGATCTTGATATTATGTTCACACCTGCGCATGATGACTTCGTCATGAACTTAGGTCTTTAGAGTCTGGGGTACTAGAGTGCTGACATTTCTTGTTACATTTGAATATATGGTTAATTATCCTCCCTCTTTTGGATACTACAATTAGGCATGCCTGTGATAAACATACGGAAGCGTGATAATTTCTAGTCTTGTACTTAGTATCGGTGCAGGGGTAGCGTGCCTGTCTCTTACCTGAAGGCCGGGGTTCGAATTCCGGCCAGGTCAGGGATTCTTGTATGGATTTGTCGGATGATTTCAGGTCTGCTCAGCCTACGTGAGAACTGAGGACTGTGGAGCTAATCGACGGTGAGATAGCTGCTCCAAGAATAACGGCTGAGAGGATTCGTCTTGACAGCCTCACGGTACCTCGTAATCTGCATGCCTTTGTACTGTGGCGTTGTCGCTTGGAAGACCTTGGCCCTTCGGGCTTGCTGAGCCATTGGGTCTGGTTTGGTTTTATACTTAGTACCCACTGTAAAATAAATGTAGGCGTGGCAACGCGCCCCCTTTACACTAGACCAACTACAATATCTCAGACCTTAACCGACCTATCGAAACTGTTCATAATGGCGGCAGCTGAGGGGTTAAACTGTAAACATATTGCATAGGTAACTAAAAAGGACGAAAATACTTTCAGACAAGAACACGATAATCAACATTAACCTAATCACCACCGATATTGTTGGAATAAATAAGCTCTTTGAGAACAAACAGCTTCTTACGGCCCTGAAAGAGGATCTATAATATTCTTAAGACCATAAATAAATATAATGTACGATTAATAATACTCAAATTTCCGTAAATATTTGATAACAACACGGCTTACAGAAATCAAAACATGCTAGCATTTGTTATTCAGCTATGCGGTTACCTTTTAAATAATAAATTTTGCCCTTGTTCCCCTCTCTCCTCGCCCCTTGAGGAGTGGTGTCAGACTTGACCTTGGCGGCGACTTGTGGTGTAGCCTCTGCCTCGTGCAATTGCTTGCTGGCACTTGAGCTGTGAGCTCCCTTGACGGGCTCTTTTCTCTAGCCTTTCGTCCCCGGTCACGTAGCGTGAAGGTAAGAGAGTGGGACTTCGTTTCCTTCCTTGTAATGTTTACGTATTGGATAGGCCTGAGGTATTAGAAAACGCCTTTTATTAACATGTATCTATTGTAAACTGGTAACGTTTGTAGCTATTCTTTCAGTGCTCTAAGGGGGTAAACTCATTGGTGTTTAGAAACAACTGATATTTTTAAGGTTTTCCCCTTCAGGTAAGTGTCTGTGCTATGGGCAGTCTGTAACCTCCGTATGTAGAGGAGTACGGTAATCCTCTGCTAGGTCTACATCGAGGTTCATTTTAGTGTAGAATGTTATTTACTATAAACTTATACCTTGGATAATTGAAGTTCAAAAAAAACGGAGGCTATTAACTAACTTAGTTCAGTGGAAACCCTGCTTCCACTTTGGTATGCAATTTTTTAGTGTTCTCCGCTTAGTTTGGAGCGCCTTGTAAGTTCTGGAGTAATGTGGTCAGATAGCCAGAGTATGCCCTAATTGTTTGCAGAAAGAAACCTTCCCTCGTTTATTGGTACCTGTTCATGAGGGCTGGTTCCCTCGTGGTTTTAAGGTGGTTATTATGTATTATCGTGTTTTAGCATTCCTTAAATGTGAGTGGTTTAATGATGTTAAATAACGTCAATTCTGTGAAAACGGAGGAAGGCAATTTATTTGTTTATAAAATAAAACTTTGAGCATATTTTGTTTATGCCTCCTTAATATCCAGCCCCTAGGCCTACCGCTTCTTATAACGCTGCTATTGGAAGAATATTTACGGAACAGTCCTGATGGCTCTAATTTATTTGGTTGCGATAAACTACCTTGAAACTATTGAACTAAAATGTTTAGTTTCTGGTCATTCTTACATGCCTTGTGACCAGGATTTCTGAATCATTGAAAAGCGGAAACGAATCTGCAGAGCAATGTTTCCAAGCGAGTTGGGAGACATGGTCCGAGACTGCAAATTCGACAACCCCTTTCAATGTTGTTGAGATGACTCTTGAAGATTTTCGTGACTTGTCTTTGGTATGTGGCTGACTTCTGGACACGACCAAGATGAAAATAAGCATACGGTACTATCGTCGGTGAAAATTACGAAAATTGGATTCCCTATCATCCTAACTCGACAAACTTTCAACTCAATTGAGGAGTGGAAGCGATACAGGATCTTCAAGAAAAACAGTTCCCTTAATGATGATCTTCGAGATCTTCCACCAATCCAGAGTACCTACTCCAACAATCAATGAGGCCAAGAAGAAGGACTTACTTTCGATGGTGGATTACTCACATGATGAGTAAAAGGAATTTTACCGCAACATTTGTTTAAAATTCAAATTATTTATGCAATCCGTTGTCTATTTTTCATGTTTTTGAACTTTACAATGGTTTTGGTGTGTTCTCAAACTTAACAATGGTTTTGGTATTATTTTTATAATGAACAAACCATTCAAACATGGGCTTTGAAACAGTTTTTTGAATAAATCATTCAAACAAGACCTTTGAAACAGTTTTTTTGCTTCTCCTGTAAAATTGCAGTTTTGGACTTAGGTGCTTTCCCATGTCAGCCCCTAAATTCTCCCTTCGTTATTTTCCAATCTGAAATTTCATTTAGACTTACAATACGCGATAACGCTAGTTTTGGTGCTTAATTATTCATATTTTGAGTTAGTGAGTTGCATTCCATGACGTTCGACTTGCGATCTTTGTTTTGGGTGACTCGGAATAACCTTTCCCTCAACCTCCAATATCGTACACCGATGTCCGCCATGTATTTGCTGGATTACGGTCTGATGTAATTGTAGTTGGTCGTACTTTACGTATGGTAGCGCCCCACAACCCCGTTACTACGAATGCAACAATATATAAATTAATTCACGTAGTTGACAGCCATACGAAATAACCATTGGGTATATAAGAACGATGAAGAACACAATATTCCAATCACACTGAGGCGAGAAGTTCCCATACAAAACCGATAACAGCTTTTTCTTGGAAACATATAAACAATATATGCGATATTTAATTATTTATCGTGTTAAAATATTGATTCGATCAGATAATGAGTTTTGAGAAGCAATTTCTTAAAGTTGACTCGTTTAAAAACTGGCAACTTCCACCTGCGATACAAAATATACCGTAAATTAAAAATTCTAACCCATATGACCTCAAGTGAAAGGAAACGAGGAAAATTATAGAGTGATTGAATTTATCGCAGGCCTTTTGGTTATTTGAAAAACAACCTCCAAACTCGTGTGCGAATATTTTGATAGACAAAACGTCACTATGTCCGGTTTTTGTTTCGAAGTGGTGTGTACGTTGTTAGTTAAATGTTGAACCGTAATTGTTTTGCATGATGTGTGTTACTCTTAGGCATATCGCTAGACTTGCACAGTTTTATTCCGTCAACTGTTTTTTCTCATACGATTTTCTTCACAAAGCAATTGTGGTTTCTGTCATTTTACAACGTGTCCTCAACTTACGGTAAAGTTCAGGTCTCA
This sequence comes from Anabrus simplex, assembly GCF_040414725.1. Lineage (NCBI taxonomy): Eukaryota > Metazoa > Arthropoda > Insecta > Orthoptera > Tettigoniidae > Anabrus > Anabrus simplex. Next base: position 16,282,120 of record NC_090267.1, read on the forward strand.
ATAATTTAATTTGGCCAATCTTCTAGATCTCAGTAGAGGTAAGAAATAACTCACTCAGAAATCATGCTAACCTGTTCCAGAATTCCGCATATTTTGTGCTAGAATCTATACACTTATAACTAGCTTCATAACGAATAGAAAAAATAAGTGTTATCTCCCTCAGTAGCATGTAGGCCTATTTAATACGGAATGGGTTGGCATTCTCCGCTACAACAGACAACCTGGTCTCTATTCCGCCCTTTCCTTACAATAGTTTTAATGCCCGGAATTTTAGTATCGTAAAAGAGCTTTCCTAACGTAGTCTTTCAATGTGCTAATCAAGCAAGTGAGTTTCTAAATCACCCCATATTATGTGCCAATCATCTCAAAGCCTATATTCCAACCTCAAATGTCTTGAGGGTTGGATTAGTAAGAGGAGTCGACAAATCCTTGACCATTCATTAAATTAAAGAGCACATTGAGTCGATTTTTCCAGGGAAACGAGTGCAAAGATTAAATCGACGAGTTGTCACTGAAAATGGCATTGAATATTTGCCAATGAGTTCTGTGAAGGTGACCTTTTGCTCTCAAAAATTACCTCATCAGATTTCCCTTTTCAGTGTCGTCCTGGACGTTCAACCCTTCATTTTCAATCCACTAATATGTCACACTTGCCAACATTATGGGCATTTGGCTGTGCATTGTAGGGCAAGAACCCCTTGATGTGGAAGATGTTCCTCACCACACCTCACTAAAGAGTGTCAACAAGACTCTGCCTTCATTGTCAGGATAACCATAAAGTAGGCTCTAGATCTCAGTAGAGGTAAGAAATAAATAATAATCATTCTCACTCAGAAATCATGCTAACCTGTTTCAGAATTCCGCATATTTTGTGCTAGATCTATACACTTATAACTAGCTTCATAACGAATAGAAAAAATAAGTGTTATCTCCCTCATAGCATGTAGGCCTATTGAATACAGATTGGGTTGGCATTCTCCACTACGCAATGCTCCAGTCGACTTTGGTTGCATGTTCGCGTAAGTTTATGTACGATATCTGAAGTTTTTTAATCGGTTGGAGTTTTTGGTAATGTTCTGTACAAAATTTTAATGATGTACAAGTGCTTCACAGTTCTTCGAGTGTTCTGGAAGAGTAAGGCTCTCTTGTGCGTGTGAGTGTGTAGTGGAGTTTAGACCCATACTAGTGTCCTTTTCTGGCAATTGATTTGTGAAACAGAGCCCTTCTGTGCTGTGTTTTAGATGATGGATTCCGAAGGTGGATGTGGTGGGACCAATAGACCGCCGAATCTTGTCGTTGAACGCAAAGAAGTAGTAGATACCAGTTCTAATCTCAATCCTCCTACCTCGCCTCCTACTAATAATTTAAATAGTACTGACCAATCTACCAATATGTATCAGGAGAATAATCCTCCCGATGTAGAACTGGAAATCTATCCCCGCATGCATTATGGTCCTTGGTAATGTAGAATCCATGGCAAATAAAAATGTTGCCGGCCTACATCCCAGGCTCTCTAGAATGTTCTGTGCTTGAATATCAGGTCAGTATCAAGAAACTCATGTGTACAGATAACATTCCTTCAAAGAGGCTAATGAGAATTTACACCCTTCACCATATAACCCCCAACTCCACCCACAACATTTCCCACCCCTTTCCTCACCGGACCCACAGTCAACATTTGAAACCCCTAGAAGAAGAAAATTTACTTCGGTCACCATTCTGGAACCACGGCCAGTACCCTTGCCAGGTTATGATAGAGAGGGATATCTAAGCATCCTTTGTGATAATAAACAACATGCATCCACTGGTAGTAACATAATGTCTTGTGTTAACAAAGTGAATCCCACACCTCCTAGAGAGGCTTCTTCTTCCTCTCAACCTGTTCCAATGCCCACCAGTGTGCCATCACCCTCATTCTTGATACAAAAGACCCATCTTAGGCGGAAATCACTAATACTGTCTTACAACTGTTACAACTTCTACGGCCCAATGATCAGTGGTCCCATATGGTGTATAAGCTAAGGGATAATGTAACTAGTTTCCTCCAATTATATGATAAAAATCCTTCAGTGAAATAGTAGAAGTAACCTCCCCAAAAAAGTGAATTACTCTTATTAATACAGGAATATTTACCATATATCATCATCTTACAAGAAACATGGCTTCATCATACATCACATTTTCATGTCCTTGGCTATAAGATTGAACAACTCGATGGCAATGGCTATGATGATATAGCCACTTTGATAGCCTCTAATTTGTCATATCACATCGTCTCAGTCCAGCATAATATCCCCAGTTTGTATGTCCTCACTGTCAACGTTTTCAATATCTGTTTAGTAAATATATACTGTCCACCTGACCTTTACATCACCAGACTGCAGTGGAATACACTTCTTAATCAATTTGCAGATTATCCATCCTTAATCATTGTAGGTGATTTCAATTCACACCATACTTCCTGGGGTTGTACCTTTGACTCCTGTAAAGGTAACAGTTTACTTAATACTGCCTACGACTACCAGTTATTAATATTGAATGATGGGTCACCCACAAGGTTAACTGCTCCTGGAGCTCCTTGAAGTGCAGTAGATTTATCCTCAGCTCATAACATATCCCGGAAAACTATCAACGATAGCCACCTGAGTGATCATTTCCCCATCCTACTCACAGTCGGAGTCAGTAAACTAAACCGTATTGAGGTGTGTCAATCATATAAATCCTATCATCGAACACTCAAAAATTTTAGTCCACATAGTTTTCATAATTATATTTTGTCCACATGCAACATCATGGGACTGCCTCACTAACATATCTTCAATTAGAGGCCCTCATCAAGCAATACTTAGATCTGTATAATCCTGTAGTAGTGACGATACCAAAATTTGTGCATACCACAACAAAAATACATTGGTGGGATAATTAATGCCATCAATTACTTAAGATGAGAAAGCAGCTTTTTCAAGCCTATCGTCGTGCCGTAACACCTCAAAATTATTTCACTCTTAAGAAACATACTGCCTCAATGCGACAAATTTATAATAATAAACAACAAGAGGCTTGGAAATCCTTCACTTCCAATTTAACAATGGCTACAATTCTAAAGTTATATGGCAGGCCATAAGATCCTTATCTCATGTTCATCAAAAAATGGAGCAGCAATTCTGGATCAAAAAACCCTTCAGGAGTTCTATCATCAGTTAACACCAGATACAGTTCTTCGTATCTCCCCACTAACTCCTCAGACATTTAGTTCTCAATTTAGCATATTACTGCAGCCCATTTCCTTAATTTTATATTAATAAGAAAAAATCTACAGCCCCTGGTCCCGATTATATCACTTACTCTATGACACATGCCTTGCCTCCACAAGCTAAACAAATTATTGTAAACTATTTCAATCCCCTCCAGAATGGAATGATTATTTCTTACTCCCCATACAAAAAACAAATATACATCACATGACTCCAAGCAATTACAGGGGAATTGTTTTGGGTTTTTGTCTTAGAAAATTGTTTTTGAAGATACTATTAAATCGTCTATTATGGTGCCTGGATTATTACAATCTATTACCTAAATATCAATAAGCCTTCATACCAGGACGAAGTACACAGGATGCCCATAATATTTTTATTATTGACATTCTGCTTGCAAAGGTTAGAAAAAATACTTTGATAGCAACATTTTTAGATATACAAGGAGCATATGATAACGTTATGATTGATCTTCTCGTATGAAAACTCCATTCTCAACACGTACCCCATAACTTCCCTCACTCTAGTACGCAATTTATTGATTGATCGCCGATTAATTGTCAAAGCACCCAGCCAACAAATGTAAACTATGACTACTTCGCAAGGCCTGCCTCAGGGGGATATATTGAGTGGTCTATTTTTTGCATTGTACTTACAGGACTTGGAACGTTTGGTTATCAGGTGAGCTAGAATCATCACTTTTGCAGATGATATACCTATTTACACCAGTCATACAAACAAAGACACATGTGGGCGCAATTTAACGGCCAGCCTACGAGAGGTCTTTGGATAATGGTTTTCCACTTCCCCCTAATAAATGTTCTGCCCTGGTCTTTACACATCACAGACACTATGATACCTCTCCTATCATGATGGATAACATAGAAATTCCTATTCGCACCTTATTTAGGCATACTTATTGATCATAAGTTATCGTGGAAATATTTTCAGAAACAACAAACAAATAATTATGTCAATATTCTTAAATCAGTCGTTAGGCGGCAATGGGGAGCAGACCCACTTGTTGCTCCTTCCTTCTATAAAGCTACAATCTGATCGTGATTTGATTATGGTGCTCATCTTGTTGACTCTTCTTCTGCGACTCAACTACCAACCTTAGATCACATCCAATATAGTGCCCTCTGCCTTTGCTTAGGAGCCCTAGAAATTTCTTTAACTTATGCGTTACTAGTAGAAGCTGGGTAGCAACTATTGTATATACGAAGATCATTACTATTCAAAAAATATCTACTATAGAAAATGATCATGACACACAATGTTATTCTACCCAAAATCCAAGTCTTAAATGAACTACAATGTCATCTCCAGCGAACTGTGTCACAGCCCGCCTTAGTTATGGCATACACACAACTTTTGCCATATAAAAATTCACTTCTTCAGTGTTCCGCCTTGCCCCATTTAGCTTTTCAACTTGATATCCTATATTACAAACCACAAATCATTCTCCCCTCCATAAATTCCTTCCATACTGGTTTAACTATGCTTCTACCTGCCTAGGTAACTATCAAATGCCTTAGATCATCCAATGTGGATATAGGACTTGATATTTATACGGATGGATCTAAAAATAGGACAGGAGTAAGAGCTGCCATTTACGTACCCCAACTTGCAATCTCTCAAAAAGTGTCCTTGCGATCAACACTATCTCTTTTCACAGCAGAAATTTTTGCTATCTGGCAGGCTCTCTTATTTCCTAAGAATTCCCATCACAAGAAGAGTACCATTTATACAGACTCAATGAACACCTTCCAGTCGATAACCTCTTTCAAAACATCTCTGAATTGGTATGTTTACAATGTTAAAAATTAATTTATGACCTGGAAAAGGCTAGGCACTGTATTACATTGGTGTGGATACCAGGACATAAAGGTATTATTGGTAATACCATCGTTAATCAATTGGCAAAAGAGGCGGCCTCCAATACAAATGTAATAACTGTCATACCCCAACCTTTTAGTGATTCACTAACTTCAATTAAACATGACGGCAATAGGCAGTGGAATGAGCTTTAGGACAATACTTTCAAATAAAAGGGCCGTAATTATTATGAACTTCAATCCTCTGTCGGCGCTCAACCTTGGTATTACACTGGGCATTATTCCCATTGCCGGATAACAAATATTATCCGTTTACGATTTAATCATGCACTTACACCAAAATATAAACACAGATTCCATCTCCAAACATCTGCTACGTGTTTATGTGGTGAGGTAGCGAGTGATGCAAATCGTATATTTTTAAAATTGCAAATGTCTTGTGGTGCCTCGAAAAAAAATTATTTAAAAAGTTATTACAATTACACAATCCTTTTCCTACTACTATATCATGTGTGCTACATCAACCTTCTACGTCCATCATTAATGTAATTAATCACTTTCTTGACCAAGCTCAGCTTATCGTTCTGTTAGGTACTACCAACATGCCGACAACAAATAGCTAAATGAATAGGGTGCTTTCTGACATAGCGTTTTTATAAAGATCCCTTGTAGGCAGTCTCTTCACTGATTTGTTTTATATTTCAAGATTAGGTCCTCAAACTTCTCTCACTGGTTTTGATAGACACCGCTCATACATTGCTAGTTAAGTCTTTCATCGTTACTCAGCCATTCTCATTGTATTGGTAACCCATCAGCCCTCCTCCATGTTTTGATATTTTTCCTTCAGCATGTATCTCCCATCATTCCTCTCTTTTGTAATATCCTTTATATGTCAATCTGGTCCAGTTTGTTAAGTAGGAAGATGCTGAGATGGATTACTCTGGCATGAAGATTTGTACCCTGTATCCCTGTGTTACCTTTGTGTATGCCCCTTTAGATTTTGTATTATTCTCATCCCTAATTGTCACAATGACAACACAATTATGGTCTACCCCCCCGGTGAATATTGATTGTAAATAGTCCATGTCTTATTGAGTATTTATCCTAGTCTTGTCTACCGAGCAGAGCATCAGAGTACCCAGACTAACATTCTTATATAACAACTTTAGGGGAGGTGATCTACTCTAATCTGTGTGCATGGTCTAGAGGAAGATGAAGAAGTGCTTACATTTCTAGTGAACTCATAATGTGATACTACCTCCTGAACATGTGATTACAGTCATTATAGAACATGTATTACAGTTTATCTCTTTATCCAAGCTAACTTAATGGGCAAAATTAAATAAAGCCCAATCAACATCATCATCAAGAAAGAAGAAGAAATGTACAAGTGCGTACACTATTACTTCATAGTATTAAAACCTGAAATACTATTGTAGGAAGCATTACATGAAAGAGAATTTATTTTCTTGCCGTGTGTTGAGGTTATCTTCATGTGATAATTTTCTTATTATTTACTGTAAATAAAGAGCAGTTTATAACTTACATTTTCCCGAGTGCATAATTTGAGTAGTAAATATGCTTTGCTGTTTTGTATCAGGATGCAGATCAGACTATAGGGACTGTAAAGACATAATATGGTTTTTCAAACCCCCTAATGATAAGGAACATTTTATCACGTGGAAAAGGGACATACCATGGAAGGATAGGGACTTACTTACTTGACTTATTTTCTGTTGCTCCTCCTGGAGCATAGGGCTTCTGTGAAACACTTCCATCTGTTCCTATTGTTGGCTAACCTCTTCACTTCATTCCAAGTTTTTTCCCACTGTTAGACATTCCTCTACGATGGTCTTTTTCCAGGTCTTCTTCGGACGTCTGCACTTTCTAGCGCCTTGGGGGTTCCAGTCGAGCACTATCTTTTCAATGGCTCTAGCGGGCTTCCTTGAAGTATGCCCTATCCAACGCCATTTTCTCTATGGAAGGATAGGGAACTTACTGAAAAGTCCAGCATCTGTGATGCTCACTTTTCAGAAGATTTACTTGTTAAATTTGACAAATTTTTGATAGAAGGAAAGGAAGTACTTCTCCCAAGAACCAACTGGTATTTGAAAGACTATCCTGTTTGGCATATAGTTCCTAATTTGCCTAAGTCTAGTATTGTAACTAAAAGGAAACATCCCCCCCCCAAAAAAATCGTCTGATAATCCCCTGGCAAAGATACCCCCCAAAACATTTGAAATTTCTTGATTCTGAATCCCCTTGTAATATCAGCAATATCCAGTTCACCAACATGCCTAAATCCAGTGGTTCTAAATCTGAACAATTCACATGAAAACAACAACTGAGGAACCTTAAATGGAGGTTGGCTAGGGCAAACAAGATGATTAAGTTGGAGAGGGTTAAAGTTTCTGTTCTTCAAAGTGGACTTGGCAGTATGAATCCGATACTTTCAGGACAAGGTTCCTGTCAGTGTAAAGGAAATGAGAAGTTATTGTGTACACTATGTTGCAAAAATGTCAGAAAAAGAAACCGAAAAGTATGAGGTATGACAGTGAGTTCCTTTTAGATGGCTTTCTGCTACACATAATATCACACGGGGGTTATAGACACTGCCTGAAACATGGTTTCCTGCCCTTCCATCTTAGGTGCACGTAACAAGGTTGTTAAAGGGTTTAAAATGTGGTGTAAATAAAGTTGCTCTTGATGCCATTAAAGACTACTTCATTGAAGAAAAGGATGAGAATAAAAAGATACGGATTGTCACTTTTGATGAGGTGAAACTAAGAGATGCAGTTTCATAGGTCCTCTTTGTTCACAGATGGATTTGTGGACTTCGGTAATGTTACACCTGAAGACCAGTGTAATGTGTTGGCTGGCCATGCCCTCATTTTTATATTTGTACCTCTTTTACACAGTTGGGTTCAACCAATTGCTGTCTTTGGTATAAAAAATGGTACCCTACTCCTGCAAAACTTTTCCCACATGGCAGTTTTGTTGGACCGGACAAGTTGGCTGTGCAGTTAGGGGCTTGACTTGCTGAAATTAACCTCTTAAGTTTTTCAGTCTGTCGAGTGCAAGATACGTATTTAAAAACTCCAGCACATAGCTGTGCTTCTGGCTGATGCAGCTTTAAGTAGCGACACACCATAAATGGTCCATAAGGGAATGAAGTAGTCTATTGACTTCATAAATATCTCTACACTAAGACAGATGTAGAAGTAACAAACCAAAGATGAAATGAGCTGATAGCAGTGTTTTATCTTTGAGTGACCGCCTCCATGGCTAACCATTCAATGTCTTTAAAAAATCTTTGTGATATGATTAGATATGTCTCAAATGAGAAATGTACTTATTTAAGAAAGGCCTACACAGAACTTCAGTACTGTATGTTCCAACAGCTAGCATTGTGAGAGCAAACTACAATTATTACTGGGCACAAAGGACAATGCCCTCTTGTAGTTAGCACCTTGCTCACTTACTCCAACAATGCTACCAACCTTTACTGAAGCACTCTTTCTTTACTGGTCTGTGTACCTGTTGACTAATCACACAACTGAGTGATGCTTAGCAGACAGCCTCTTGAAAAGACTTTCATATCAGATCATTGGTCTAAATGTTTAAGAGCATTTATTGCTCATAGGGTTCCGGATTCGATTCCCAGCCATGTAGGGGATTTTAACCTTTATTGGTTAATTGTGATGGCTCAGGGGCTGGCATGTGTCATCTTCATCATTTAGAATTCATCACAGGTAGGGCTCCATCCTCATGGACGCGCAGGTCGCCTATATTGCGTCAGCTTGAGAGACCTGAACCAGTCTTCTTCCGAGGCCACAAACCGTTATTATTTTTATCTCTGAGTCCACGGAATGAAAAATTATTTTTCTGCTCAGTGTGGAATGTGGCATTGTATGGAAATGAAACGTGGATAATAATTGCTGCTGAGAAGTACAGAATTGAAGCTTTTGAAATTTGGTTATATCCAAAGTTGTTGAAGGTCAGATGGACTGAATGGGTAACAAATAATGAGATAGTTAATTGGCTTGATGGGAGGAGAATAATTTGAGGGCCCTTAATACTAAACGGGAAAAGATTGATAGGACACATCTTGAGACACTGCGAACTTGTTCAGTCAGTTTTGAAGGTAAATGTTGAGGATAAGAATTGTAGGAAGATTAGAGAATATGTAGGATGTTCTAGTTATGCTGAAATGATGATGTTAGCCTGAGAGTGTGTCATAGAGAGCTGCATCATACCAGGTTGTGGATCTGGATGTTCAGGGTAATGAACAAGTGGCCCAGTCACTTGATTATTATGAAGTTTCCTGCAATTCAATTCTGATCAATGAACTTGGAGTTTTAAATGAAAAATTTTGTCCCTGTGGTTTTAACTTATGAAGTCCTTACATCAAATGTTCCACTTTTACAATTCTATAAATCATCTTTATTGATAAGACCCCATAAAAATATATTAATGAGACATGTTTCATCCTGCTTTCAAGATATCTTCAGTCACAAACAAAAACCATTGAGAATTATAATCAGGACATGATAAAACTATTAGATAAAAGTCTTTTTATCTTGCTGAAACATGATCTGCTGGCGTCTTTTCAATAAAACCCTGGAAATATATTAAGTCTTAAAACTAACATGAAGTTGAATATGATATAAATGATGTGGTTTTAGTTCAATGTGGAACAGTACATCCTATGTCTATGATCATGGCATTGATAATCATGTAAAGCTGTAAGTCCTGTGGTCATGGTCACAATAATGACAGTGTTGTAAATCTGGAGGTCATATGCTTATGATCACAATGTTAACAGTCATGGAATACTGAGATCCTTGGTGTCTGTCATAGAAAAGTTGAGATCCTATTGCCGTAATTACGACATCTGTGATCATGTAGATCTTGGGGTCCTTTTGCTGTGATCAGGATGTCGACAGCCAGTTAGAACTACAGGTTGTGGAATAATGACCTAAACAATGAAATAGTAATAATAATGTATTTTTCTTTTTCATGTTTCAGTACCATTACAGCACCTTCTAACTTCATTTGCAGTGTGAAATGGACATGCAAGTAGACATCAAGGAGGAACCAGTCTTGCTAGAAGGAACAACAAATACTTCACTTGTAAGTGTTATTCCAGGTAACTTTAGAGCGATGATAGTTTAACCTTTAGCAGTTGTATAAGTTTGGCAGGTTACTCTCATTAAAGCATAGCTGAACAGAGACACCCTGATGAAGGTGGAGATTCAGCAAAAGGTTTGGAGAAGGAGTGAGAGGTATTATTTTTTTTCACTATCTTTCTTTCCTCTGTCTTTTCTTACACTTAACACAGTTCATTGTAATCTTCTGAGTTTGTGGCTTCCAGTACAATATTGCTTCATATTGACAGGAAAAAATGTTTGGTCTAGTTAACTCAGAGGGTGAAGTCATGGCATGCTAAAATCATGTTGACCGAGCTCGATAGCTGCAGTTGCTTAAGTGCGGCCAGTATCCAGTATTCAGGAGATAGTAGGTTCGAACCCCACTGGTCGGCAGCCCTGAAAATGGTTTTCCGTGGTTTCCCATTTTCACACCAGGCAAATGCTGGGGCTGTACCTTATTTAAGGCCACGGCCGCTTCCTTCCCACTCCTAGCCCTTCCCTCTCCTATCGTCACCATAAAACCTATCTGTGTCAGTGCGACGTAAAGCAACTAGCAAAAAAAAAAAAAAAAATCACGTTGGCGAGTGTAATCCTGGTTCGGTTTAGTGGCATTTGAAAATGCTGAAATATTCCAGCATGTGTCTAGTTATATTGGTGTGTTAGAGTAATAACCTATTCCAAAGACTGTGAACTTCTACTTTATAGATGTGACATTGCCAAGGAATTGCTAAAAACTAAAATTCTGCAATTAATATACACTTTTTTCAGAATAAATGTATATCAGAAAAGTTCCAAGGTACAAGCATTACAGAAGAGATCGGTAGATAATCATACCCATTATGAGAGCACACTCCTGTTCAAAACCTGTGGGTTGGATCCAACATACAGGCACATTCGTGTTTAACAAATCTATATTATCCTAGATGATGACATTTCACAAAATGTGAGTGACCATAATGATTAGGAATTCTGATAGGAAGCAAAATTATTAGTAATTACAATAAAGTGATCCACAAGAATATTGTGAATTGCACAAGTCACAAATTACTATGTCAGAGTTGTTGAATTGTCAAATGGGTGTTAAGAAAAATAGTGCCAGTATGACGGTTGAAATCTCATAAGCTTGTATCAGTGCTGCTCAGATAAGATGTACCAAACATTATTTTGTGCAAAGGACTTCGTAAATGATAGATTTAAAAATTGATGAATCATTTAGAAACTCCATATTTTTGTGATGAGGAAGGTACATAACTCTTCAAGTTTTAAAGTTTACTGCAACAGGTGTTCAGTGCACCTTACTTTTATCATACAGCACCCATCTAGGTATTAAACCAGTTAGGCTAATACTCACTGTAGCATGTTGCTGATGGTGACCGTCAGACCAGCAGTGATGCAGTTCTGGAGGACCAGTGGCAGTCATTGGGGCACACAGGGGAGGCAGTTGCCCTTCCACTTTGTGGAGAAAAATTATATTTTAAATCTATTTTAGCCACCTAAAGCTAGGAATTATAATATATTATTAAAAACAATTTATTCAAACCCTGTTGTCTTATTACCTAATTGTTTCCTTTAATATTTTCAATATTAAAATATTACTTAGCTGAAATATGCACAAAATATTATTTGATGCAGCTATAACTGATTCGTACAGTACCAGAGCAAGTAGCGAGGACTTGCGATGGCTGATGGCCGTGGTAGACCGTAAAAAAGGAATGGGTGATCAGTTGCCCTTCTCCGCCAAGAGGGGTTGACATACATCGGGCTCATTAATGTTTCGATCATTGGCTGGAGAACAACCAATCAACAACCACCCCTTCAACATGGTGGACCAATAGGCAAGCAGTACATCGTGCACTAAATAAAAAGGTGGAATTGCAACACCACTCCATTCAGCTATGAACTTTTCTACTATCGAAATCAGTTGAAACCGCTGATAATACAGAGTGCAGTATTCAGTGAAACATCGGGACCATCACATGCTCCTGGACCATGGCCTATAAGCCTGGAAAACTCTGACATGATTTGTAACATTAGCTGTGAAAGCCACAAATAGTTATATTTATGTTTTTTATATTTTCAGAAGGCTAAGAGTACCAAGGTTAAAGGTGTTAACCATTTTGGCGGATACAGGATTAACTGTAAATTATTAATAGCAGTCATAGTCATTTATGTTGGTAATTGGGCTGCAGTGAAAATTGATGGTAGAATCAGAGAATTCAATTTCCTCGTGAGGTCCTACAATCTCACCTTACTCCCACAACCAGTCCTAACTCTATTTATTTTATGTTCTTGGTTGAGAGTACTTACAAGAGATAGAAAATGCTGTATCTTTCACCTATGTTGTTCATAGCTTACATGGATCGTCTGCCCTTTCTAGCACTTGGGGGTTCCAGTCGGGTGCTGTCTTTTCAATGGGTCATCTGCTGAAAGGTATAAGTTGGCAGGGACAGATTCTTCAAGTGTTTGCCTCATAACTCTTCTATTTAGAGAGTTGAACGTCTTCTGAAAGTCAAGTAGAGGGTGTTCTACCATTCTGTACTTTGTTCCAAGATAATTCTTAGTGTTTATGGAATCGACACAGCTGCGGTGTTTACGAAAACCAGTTTGTTACCTTCTAAGGCGCAACTCCACAGCATCCTTCACCCTCTCTAAAATGATCCTTGAAAGCACCTTACTTGGTACCGAAAACACTGCAATTCCCTTCCAGGAATCCCCTTCCAGGAATCACACTTAGTAATATCCCTTTTCTTTGGTGTCTTAACAATCAGGCCTTTCTTCCATTCAGCGTAGCTTTTCTTCATTCCAGATCCTTTCCAACAGGGGTTGCAATAATTTTGCCAAGGTCTCAATATCTGCTTTAAGTATTTCTGACATGATATTATGCATACCTGGCTCTTTTCCAGTTCTTATCTGTTCCAAGGCCTTCTCTATTTCTGAACAGGTTGGAGGATGTAAATTTATTCTTGGGTCACTATCTGCTGGTTCTGTTTGTTGGTTACCATTCTGTTCTATATCTCTTTCTCTATTGAACAACTCTGAGAAATGATCCTTCCATCTCTGTAACTGTTCATCCTGGGTGGTCATTAGTTTACTTCTCTTGCTTTAACGTATTTATTCATGATAAATCATCTCCTTGACAGTTTCTATGTGATACTATACAATTCCTTAACATCTCCCCTTGTTGATCCCTCTTGTGCCATTAGTGCTTGTTCATCTACCCACTGTATATGATCTTTTCTTACGCTTTTCTTCACACTCTCATCAGCTTTCACATACTCCTTTTGTTCTGCAGCCTTCTGTTGTCTTGTTTTACACAGATTAATCTTTGCCTTAACTATCTTCCTACCCTCTATTTTTTTCCAAGTACCATCAGACATCCATTCCTTCCTGAGTTAATTGTAAAATTCAAGTACCTTTGGACTAACTTCTAAATATGTGTCCTTTCTTCCATGATAATTCGACATCCATCATAAGTTCTGATTCAACAGCAAGAGCATCGAAGCGGTTTCTTAATTCTATCTGGAATCCTTTCCTTTTGCTTTCATCTTGCAATATACCTAAATCAAATTTCCTTTTTTGCCTTTTGATTTTCCTTCCACTTGCCACAATTTTCATTCTAAACTCTGCAACTACCAAGTGATGATCACTTTCGATATCTGCCCCACTTTTATTTCTCATATCAGTCATTGATCTTCTAAACTTTCTTCTTATGGTGATGTGGTCAATCTTGTTTTCTGTAACATGATCTGGCGACAACCATGTAAACTTATGTCATTGTTTATGAGGGAATAAAATGCCGCCCACTACCAAACCATGGCTAGCACAGAAATCTATGAAAAGCTCCCCATTTTTGTTGCAGTCACCAACTCCATGCACTCCCGTTATTTGTTACAGCCCTTAATTGTTTGAACAGACCTTTGCATTTAAATCCCCCTTCACAATAATGATATCCTTCTTTCTCACTCTCAATTACTAGTCTAATTAAGCTGGCAGTGGAATTCTTCCTTTTCTCTCAATCTGTGACATTTCTGTGGGATCATAACACTGGATCATGGTCACATTGCGAACACGGGTCTTGAATCGAGCTCTTATCAATCTTTCTGAGATGGGTTTCCAATCAAGAAGGCTCCTCTTTGCGGTTTCATTCAAAACAATTCTACAACTTCTCTATGTTCTGCATCCTACCCCATTTGTCCAGAAAAAAAGGAATGTGCACCTATTAAGAGTCTCTGTTTCTCTGAAGTCTGGCCACCATACTTCATATAATCCAAGGATACCCAGCCTGTATTCCTCCACAAATTTTGCCACTTGTTTCAAAATACTGCTCTTTCTTAGGGTTCTGACAATCCAGAAACCTGTTCTCGTTTTCTGTTTCATGCCAAAAGTTGTCAAATTATTATCTATCTGGTTGTGTTTCACGTTGATTTCTTTAATGGTTTATATTTAAAGCTGTGCAAGTTATTAACCCGCAGCAACCCGAACTTTGCGGCGGGACTGCCACCTAAGCTTCCAAGCCTGCTGTTTTTGTAGGGGTTGTTCCCTTAGCCTTTGAAGATCCCTTTTCTTTAAACCCCACAGGGAGAAGGTTGCATCATCTGCCCGCTTTGTTGTTCCAAAAGTCTCTTTTACTGCTGTATCTGCCACTGAGGACTTGACCATAGCCCCGTTAACCATCGCTTTCCAGGATTCCTGTAGGGCCTTCACAGCTACCGAAGTGGTCATGGGACACACACAGTCCCCACTGTATATTATCCCTGCAGGCAGTCCCTTACTTCATGCCGTTGCCGACCTTCCACGACAAGAACAAGGGCTTGGACTTGTGGGGGACACAAGATATTAGAATTATTCCATATTGATGGATTTCACTTTACAAAGGAAATTTAATATATCCTCCTATTCTGTACATACACAATTCCATAATTAGATGGAGTAATATTAGTCATACATGTTTCAACTCGTTTGAGCCATCTTCAGTGAAAAAAGGTCTAAATTTTAATAGATTCTAAACAATGTATTAAAGCATATGAAGAAAAGAATGAAAACAAATGAGATATGATGGAATTAAAACAATAAGTAATTATGGCGAGGTTGCGGACCTCTTAGTCTAAAATATGCCATGTGTTACAATTAAAAATTGAGGATCAATTCACTATGTTAAAATTTAGTTTCATTACATCACACTGACACAGATAGGTCTTATGGTGACAATGGGACAGGAAAGGGCTAGGAGTGGGAAGGAAGCAGCTGTGGCCTTAATTAAGGTACAGCCCCAGCATTTGCCTGGTGTGAAAATGGGAAACCACAGAAAAACATCTTCAGGGCTGCTGACAGTGGTGTTCAAACTCACTATCTCCCGGATGCAAGCTCACAGCTGCGCGCCCCTAACTGCATGGCCAAGTCACCCAATGTGCTATAATTTAAACTGACAGTCTGTCTTCATTGAGTGAACTTCACAAATAGTTAAGAGGGCAACATACATTCTAAAGTTTTCGAGTGTAATTTTAAATTTTAGCATAGTGAACTCGTCCTCTTCTTTAATTGTAACACACTGCACGTTTTAGGCTAAGAGGTCCACAATCTCGCCATAATCACTTATTGTTTTTATTCCATCATGTCTCATTTGTTTTCATTCTTTTCTTCATTATGTTTTAATGCATTTTCTAAGAATATTATTATGTAAAAAACTTAAACTTTTTTTCACTGAAGATGGCTCGAATGAGTTGAAATATGTATGAATATTATTACTCCATCTAATAATGGAGATGTGTATGAATTGAATAGGAGGGCATACTAAATTTCGTTTGTAAAGTGATGGTAGTATAGTAAGTGAAAATGGACCAGGTGCAGCAAAGCTAATTAAGTAAGCTCACAGTTGTGTTGAGAACATTCTGTAAGGAAGAAGGCTACTCCTGGATGAAACTATACCAGTCTGCTTTCAGACCAACTTTGCTTTATGTGAGTGGGTGGTCTCAGAATATCTCATTCTTAATTTAGAAGTAACTGAGATGAAAATAGAAGGATGGTGGGAGGTGGGTACTTGGAATTAGGGAATAAAGGCTAAGTTGAGAATGAACATGATTGATTAAGCTGTACATGTTGACTGGCTTCAGTGGTGGGAGAGTTTAGAAATGAATGAGGCCAGAGGAAGTAGCATTCATTAAATTCACACTGTTTTGCAGATTGAATAGTGAAAGGCAAAATAGTGTATAATGAAGATGTATGGATAATTTATGATTTAAGCAATTTCCATTTGTTGCAAAAGAGGCCATCACCACCACCACCACCACCACCACCCATTTCTCTTGTCCAGCTCCCACTGTGTTGGGATGTTTATGGCCCTTTTCCATCTTCCTCTATCTGACCACCTTAGTTCCTCCTTAATTGTGTTCCAATTCAGGTTTCTTCTAATTATGTTATTGTCATGTTCAAGGTTAATGGTTTCAACGATGTACAGATTAATAGAGGCCTGCATTCCACTGAGACGACTAAGGCAAAAGTCACAGAATGAATACGTGGAGAGAACTGCTAACCTTCCTTTCATTGGCAGTAGCACTGATTGAATTGTCAAGGTCTTCCGCAAGCACAATATAAAAGCCATGTTTGGCACTGTCACAAAAATTGCTCACAGTTTTGATAAACGCAAGGACAAATTGTCCCCGCTATTCCACCCTGGATTGTACAAAATTCCCTGAACTTGCGGCAAGGTATTGCCCCCAAAACCTGGTCCATAAGTACTCATTTCACGGATCACCAATGAAATATCCATTTCAACCAGCCAGACAAGTCAGCAATAGCTATCAACAGGTCATCATATCTTACTCCAAGATTTTTGAGTTTTTACCCTTACTAAACAATACAGGCCTGGGATTATACAGGAAGCTGTGGAAAATGTAAAAATCATACTAATTTCATCAGGGACACTAGCTATCAATTAAGTAGCATGCAGTTGCCAGGGATTAAGGTCTTACATTATTATTATCTGTTATATAATTTCTTAGTTTTGCAAATTCGTACTCTTTTCATCACTAGATGGTTCACTCTAGGCTATGTGCGTGTCTTCACCCTCATTATAATATTTTCTTCTTTGTCCCCATTTGACTCACCCTCACTTTTCTTGTTTTTTCTGTTTTACACTTCTTTTCCCTGTATATCTCTGTTCTATTATTTATCCTATCAGTCTTTCATTGAACTTTATTTTATCTTAATTTTAAATTTATTTTTTCATTATTTTTCTACCACATTAGTTTCTGATTCTTCCGATGCTGTTTTCTTCTCACATGATGGAATAAGAATCATCTTAATTGGAGCTCACAAGGCTAGAGTACTCTAAGTCATCTAGTAACGAACAAAAGTTAAACTTGCTATAGACCAATGGTAAAGTATTCTTAAATTTGTAATTTCATTATTAGAGAAGTCTTGCCCGTGAACAGTCAAGATTTTCTCCTGAAGATGTATGTATATTCAGTCTTCAGCCCTAAGGCTGGCTGGATCCTGAACAGCTCTGCCATCAGCTGTCATAGATGGCCTAGGCATCACTGAAGAGGCATACTAGGGAAATGAGGAGTGAGGTAGTTTCCCGTTGCTTTCCTCACCAAGCCAGAAGTTGCTATTACATATAAGTCTGCAAGCCCACTGAAATGCATGCACCAACCGACCCTATGAGCAACATTTTCACACCATTTATAGCAGCGACTGGCTGCAGAAGGAATGGCATTACTAGCATCTCTCATACCTCAGTCACTTTCATATTGTCAAAGCTAAGGATAAGACAGAGAAAGATCTATGAAAGTAGCAAAATTGCTCTAGCCTATACAAGAAGACATAGTGCACCGTAAACACTAAGTCCTGCCAGCAAGAGAGGAAAAATCTCTGCAAAACATAAAGAATTTCTCCTTGTTTTCTGACATGGGTTATTATCATATCTATACTACTGTTCATTGCCTTTGCACCTTAATCTTGGTCTCCTTGCCCTGCCTCCACTCATGTGGGTTTATATCATCCTCTTTGGCATTTTTCCCTGTACCATCCTCTTAGCATGTTCAGACCATGTAAGTTTATCCCTCTCCATTCTCTTGAAAATCTTTTCCTGAACCATTTCCTTCCTGACATTCTCAATTCTTAACTGTCCTGTCTTTTATTGGTGTCTAGGTCTCTGCTTCATATGTCAGTAGTACATCTTGTACAACACGTCTGTTCACTTCCTTCCTCTACACCGGCTTCTCACACTCTGGTAGACTGGATTTCCCTGTTGAATCCTTTAACTGATCTCCTTGTCCAGGCCTGCATCCGACATAATTTTTCTTTCCAGGTACTTGAAACTCTCCATAATTTGAAGGTTTTCTCTCTTTATTTTTATAATTCCTTTTGCTCCCCATTCTCTTCTAGTAAGCAGCATTGCCTTACTGATTTCCAGGCTCATTTTCATTCCATACATTTCAATAATTGCACTCAACATATTTAGTCGCCATTGTACTTCCTCTCTGCTTGCTCACCACACCACATTCATCTGCAAACAGCACTACCTTCAGCTCCCTGTCCTGTTATTCAACCTTAGTATCTTTCACAATGATGATAGGATTAGAATACTGTGGGATGAACTGGTAGTACAATAATATGATTTATGTAAGAAAATCTGTGGGTCAATTTGTCATTGAGGAAAAATACAATAGCAAAATTCTCCTTGGAAAAAATTATGGGGACACTGTCTTGGAATATTGGTCATCAACCTGGAGAGCTCGTTAAAGGTGAGGCCCGTTACATGTCTGCTTAATGATAAGAATCTTCCTTGCAGTGGAAATGAACAT
The DNA here is from genome assembly GCF_040414725.1 of Anabrus simplex. NCBI lineage: Eukaryota > Metazoa > Arthropoda > Insecta > Orthoptera > Tettigoniidae > Anabrus > Anabrus simplex. The sequence continues at coordinate 16,301,166 of NC_090267.1, forward strand.
AAAGGTGATGGGTAATAAACAGAAAAATTTAAACAGGGAAAGAAGCACATAATAATATGAACAGAATAGCTAGTCAGTATGGAATGAGTGAGGAATGGAAAGAGAAAGCAAGGGTTAGTTGGGTGGGGATGTGGAGTTAGTCCTCGTCCTTTCAAGTTCTCCTTTTTTGCTGAAACTTTTCCTCTCATTTTCCTCTCTTTCTTTAAAATGCTGACTTGATTTAACACTCCCTTCCTTTCTTCTATATTTACATTGGAAGATCTATTAATAATGCTTTTATTTTGTCAATGTTAAATATATTTTGTTGGCTGTTTCTTGTTTATGTATTCTGGATCTTTGCTCTACTTTCCTTATTTTTTACTTATAGCCTTCTGCAGACATTAAGGAAGAAATATTTATAGAACAAAATACACTTAAGCAACTGGTTCCATACATCAAAGAAGAAAAGAAGTAAGTACACCACAAATGGTACACAATATGAAATATGTTGCTTTCCAGTTCACTGTCATGCTCGGTGGTGGGTGTTTTATCTCCATGAACTGGCCATTTTCATCAACTTAATCCTTTCTTTACAAGGTTACATTTAAACTATAATATCTTAGAAATCGAGTGAAATGTTCGGAAATTCAGGAACAAGATTAATTTGTTTCTATATATAATTTTATTGAAAAAATACCTCAGGTAGATAAAGATATTTCTCAAGTGGGTTCATTATAGTACATTTAATGCACCGTGAAATTTTCTTCAATCTTTCATGGTCACTGCATCATTGGTTATCTTGGTTTAATCATCTGAAATATTGCCTGCAACTAAGCTCACTGGACAAAGTATTGGTCATCATAGCATGCACACATAGATGGATAGTTAAGCGTGTACAGATGGCGCAGCATGCACTGCCTCGGTGTGAGCATAAGGCAGTAGCAGTCAGTTTCAAGTGGACAGCGTATGTCAACATGAGTAGACATAAGGATGTGACAGTGTGGCGTGCCTATGGCCATACGGTGCCTGAAGTTGCTGGTGTTTCACAGTAGAAATTTCAACGTGTCTACAAGCAGTGGTGTACTACACATGGCCACGAAAGAGATTCTGAGAGGGACCAGAGACCTGCTTCATGGCTTGTGAATCAAAATTGCTTCCAAATCCATCAGGAGTTATTGCAGTCAGTGAATGGAGGTCCAAACTATTAGTGAGAGAACAATACGACGGATACCACATGCAGTGAACATCTGGAGTCGGTCACCTCGCAAGAGGCCATTGTCACAAAGGTGCATAATGCTGCGCACCTTCAGTGGGCTAGAAATAGTCAAGCGTGGACAGTAGCTGACTGGCGGGATGTAACATGGTCTGAAAAATCATGTTTTGGCCTGTATTCCAATGATCCATGTCGTGGAGTGCACCAAAGGCCATATGAAGCATTTTTACCTGAATGTGTGCAAGGTCAGGTTCAAATGGGAAGTGGGTCAGTATCGTAGATCGGCCTGCTCACTGAGATAACCACTATCATGAACCAGCATGTTTATTTGACCATGATGATCAGATGTTGCCTTTCAGTCAACCTCTGCATGATGAGTATGCTATTAATAACCCGATTTTTGAAGATTACAGCTGAAAAGTTCATCAGGCTGGATGCATGTGTTTTATGAACACTCCCCTACCCTATTACATCTCGATTGGCCTCCAAGGTCACCTGACTTCAATACCCATTGAACATCCGTGGGACATGTTGAGCAGTGGGTAAAATGCTGACATCAGCATCCCCAAAATTTGGTGGAATTGTGTGATCAAATCGTCAGTGAGTGACTTAACCTAGATGTGGCATACCTGCACAAGTATGTGGAATCACTTCTTAATCGAATCCATGTGGTATCAAGTTCGGAGGTGGAGTTACACGGTATTAAACGATGCTTGTAGTGATTTCTCCAGGGGTAACTATTTTTTTTTTCTGGTGAGCTAATTTCCTCCAAAGCATTCTTCATTTTTTCACAAATTTTAAGCCATATATACACAGAACAAGCCATGTTTATAGATCATCAACTAAATGTACAGATTCAACATTATTCAGAATATATTAAAAATGATGTAATTATTTCCAACTATCATAATTCAGCACAGAAATGGCTAAACTGACAGTTCTTTGATCAATATATTTGTTTGATTTATTTATTATGACTTTTTTCAGGTGTTAGTAGCAGTAAATCACTCTTTGTTTATGCTCATGGTAACAGAATGATGAATGTTATGTACAAAGGAGCATTAGAATAAATGTCTTCCTAATATATACAATTAGCTTCACATACAGTATATGCACCTAAATTTGAGTATGTCAGCAATGAAGAAGGGTCTTTAGCCTCTACAGCAAGCAACAAAAAATTAACTTTATTTTTGCCAATATTTCACTTAGTGTTACTATACCTTCATTCTGATTAACCCATCAATATGGGTGAGTACAGCTAGTTGAGTAATAAATAAGATTATAAATCACAGGATTGTGAGTGACTGCAAAATGACCTTGACAATATTGTGAGATGTGAGGAGGTATGATGGTAAACTGGATGAAATGTCAAGTTGTTAGTTTTACCTGGAGAAAATTTCCCCTTAATTTCAATGTAAGTATCTGGGAGTTAATATAAGAAAAGAAAAGATCTTCATTGGGGGTTGTCACGTAAACAAGATTGTAAATAATGTTTAGGGATCTCTTCAAATAGTTTTGAGGGTATTGAGGGATTGTAGTAAGGATGTATGTAGAGGGCATATAAGTCACTGTTAAAACCTCCACAAGAGTATGGTTACAGTGTATGGGACCTTCACCAGGAAAACTTGATACTTGACTGGAAGAAATCCAAATGAAAGCAACACATTTGGTTTTGCTCATTTCGGACAAAAGAGTAGTGTTTCAAACACATTGCAATCTTTAGGGTTGGGAAGATTTGGGAGGTAGGAAACAAGCAGCTCGACTCACTAGCCATGCGTCTTGGTGGGTGTGCTATTTACCAACTGATGAGCCCAACTTAGCCCACTGGGGCAAAATGCTGGCAACCAGGAATGAGTTAGCTGGAAAAAAAATAATGTCCAATAATAGGCCATTGATATTGGTATAAAAAATTTACTCATTCAGGACAAATATTTCAGGTTCCCTATGGGAATCAACATCTATATCATCTGATGGCCAGGCAGCTATCAATTTTTGGTAATGAGACAAAGTCTCTTATAGTGCATCGGCACTGCCGGTGGTTCCAAGTAGCCTACGCAGTGGCCTCCGCTGTGTGTACTAGCCATGCGCCTTGGTGGGTGTGCTATTTACCAACTGATGAGTCCAACTTAGCACTCTGGGGCAAAACACTGGCAACCAGCTATGAGTTAGCTGGAAAATTTATAATGTCCAGTAACGGACCACTGCTATTGGTATTATAAATTTACTCATTCAGGACAAATATTTTGGGTTTCCTATGGGAATCAATATCTATATCATCAGCAGTATGTTCCAAGCTTTCAGGGGAAAGATAGAATGGGATGACATTTGTAGACAAATAAGCTTGATTGGCACTTTTAGAATTGGGAAAGACAAAACTGGAATTCAGGAGGTCAAATTGAGGCAAATATTAACTTATAGCAATAGGAATTAGGGATTGGAATGATTTACCAAGGGAGATGTCTAATAAATTTCCAAATTCTATGAAATCAGTTAGTAAAAGACTGATGGGCCATTTGCCGACAAGTTGATAATCCTTCATACCGGTCGGTGATTGATTGATTGATTGATTGGTTGATTGATTGATTGATAATTGTAATAATAATAAGAATTGTATGGCCTCAGTTACTGTATTTAAACATTTAAATGTGAGCCAGTTACCTTTCTGCTCATCAATTTTGACATATCGTTTTACTCTAAGTAGACCTCTTCTGGTCCTAGGGCGGAGTTTTAATGAATTTTGTCAGGTGAACACCAAATTTGTTGCCAGAGATCTCTTAAAAGCCAACTTTGTTCAGCATGGCGTGTCAAATGCACTTCCTTTCACCCTTTAAAAATTTGAATATCTGTGCTGGGTTTGAACCTGCTAACTTGTGATCCAGAGGCTGATGCTGTAACACTGAGGCAGCTATTGGGGTGATGAATAAATATTAAGCATTTGCTTGTGCTAGTTATGTTCAAGCAAAAGCTAGTTTGTAAAATGAATAAGAAGAAATGGATTTTTCTTGCACTTGCTGGTAACTGTAACAACTGCTAATATGCTAGTCATTTCCGTATTTTATAAGTCCCACTGATTTAAACCATGTGCATTCATATGCTAATGAGAGAGATGCAATTTATTGACCATGATGAACAAAAACAAGCTTCTTAAGGGACTTACAAAATATTGAAATGGAAATTCTGAAACATGAGTTTGAGATGGTAGTTAATCCTGAAACAAACTTAGTTGCCATACTGTACAGTCAATATTAGGGCAAGGATCCTTTTATTGATCATTGTTGTTTTTAGTATTTTCAACAGTCTGAAAACCAAGAACGTAAAGGAGAAATCCAATTTTAATCATTTATCAGTATGTCTGCCTCAGGAATTGATATAAATTAGAAGAATTTAGTTTTTGTTCGAGCGTGATGATGGAGCATCTTAAAATATGCAAGACATCACAATCGATCATATATATATTAGTGGCATTTAATTGTACATTTGAGTGTTAAAATGTACCAGTAAAACATGATGTGTCCATATCATTATAGGTTGTGGTTTCTACATAAACAGCAACATAACGTGGTAGAATGTCCTGAGTGACCCTAAATCTTTGGTAAAATTCATCTCATTCATGAAATTGTTTCTAATCTGACTCACTATATATTACGTTGTAGTAACATTATTTGTATATCGATTACAGTTCATAAACTAATTCAACTTACTAACTGCTTCATTGCTACAGGTCTCCACTTTTCAGAAATGGGGATATGCTGATTTAAGTCATACATTTTTACAAGTAAATAGTGGCCTATAAATTTTTATTTATAATTGGCTAATTAAGTGAAAAACAGGCATTACTTTTGCCTTTTTTTCATTCATATTTTAAAACTCATGACAGCACATGATTTCTTTGTCAGGTTGCATAGGAAAATTATTTTCACAATTACACCATGAAATATTATTTCTTCTGCCTAATACAACACTTTCCTTATTGAATAGTAATACCTTGTTTTTATCTGATGTTGCAGATATCTGGTTGGGCTCAAAACTCACTTAACTCATATATTTAACAATATTTTGTGGTCATTTAGAGGTCAGATTATTTTACAGCTGGTTGCATTAGAAATAGTTATATAGAAACCATAAAGTACCGTGATAAATAAACACATCACAGTTCTCCTCTTTATCACCAATTGTGGCAGCTAATTCTGAAAGTATTTCTTCTTCTGACTCTTAATCTTCAATTTGGAGTAGGCCCCTCTTCCCCTGTGATTTTTTTTGTTACATAAAATTTCCCTTGCCATTTTGCATTCAATCAATTATTTTTCACATTTTTAGAAGAAGTTTCTGCAATCTTCAAAGCAGTTTCTAGATCATCTTTATGTGTGCTAGCTAGTACGGTAACAAGAATCTTTTGCTCAGATAGTTTCTTGTACCATGCTTAGATTTAGAGTAGTCAGAAGGTTTTCCTTTCACATAATGAGTCTGCAGTGCTGTTCCTTTCAGTGCAGTCTGAATTTTATATTTTTTCATTACAATCTGCTCTATGGAAGTCATCCATTGTGAATCATTTTGAATTCTTTATACTTGCTTTGTGAGGTTTATAATTCTCCTTACCCATTTCTCGAGAATTCACATTGTTCTTGTGACTTTTCACCATTAGGAAACTGAATGCATTGTTGTTTTCAGGATTAGAATTGCAACCAAATAAAGAAATTTGATGAATCATTAACCCTTTGGCACTCAGCCTATATGCAGGTGTTTACTCGAAGACACTCGGACTAATTTTTGTGATTTTCCAAAGCAAATTACAAAAATTCAACACGTAAAGAGTTTAACACACATTCAAATCAAATTAATCACACTAATACAGGAAACTATGAGCATTTCAGAAATGAATATACTTTGGACATATTGTTATTGGTTAAGCCAAAAAAAATATACTAAATTTCAAAAATAAATTTAAAAAAATAAATTATTGTTTTCAATGACAGAAAAATTAGACATTGTTGTGTCTTCCTTCTTTAGTCTTAGACTTGAATGAAAGAACAATTAATTCTGAATAATTTGATATCAATATGATGTGTGTGCTGCAATTCACTCATGGAGCATTGCACAAAGTTATTCAGTGTACATGTAACGGTCATCAATGTCAGGTCCTCGCGGTCCGATGCACGGTGAGCAGTTACGACCGTGTCACTTCCCACATAACGGGAATCACTATCGGCAAAAGAAGGTCATTACTACTGTCTAAATCATCTGAAAATTCAAGGATATCGGCCTCATTCGGCCTTGAATATGGCCTAGCCATTACGATAAAAAGATGACGCAAGCACGTGCAACAATGGAGTTATGAAAAGGAGTAAAATTGTAGTTTACGAAGTACATCGAACACATGATATACCAAAGAAACGAAATAAACTATAAACAAAACTCATAGCAAGATCAACTTGTTGTATTCATAAGCCAATCAAAACAGATCCACGCAATAACAACTTCAAATAACCACAACATAAACATTCACGGTCAACAGATTTCATTTGTCAAAAATAAAAATATTTTGTAGGGCTGGTGGATATATCTGTTGAGTTAAACGCAAATTGAACGCTTTAAGGTACCGTCACGATCAACTGTTACAATTTAACAGCTACGCAAATGACCAAAATCCGTAAATAAGACAGAGCCGATGTATCGACGCCGTGAGCATTTTCGTCATAACCTCTCGTGCCGATAGATCGGCGCGCTGAGTGCGAAAGGGTTAAACTATCACATTGGTTGACTTTCTGACACAAATCTTCAGAAACTGCATTGTATAACTCCATGATGATAATAAGTCCACACTTTCTTCTTTTTAGTGCTGAGGAAAAAGTAATATGAATAAATACCCTGGCTTTTTGAGGTGACTCTCATTTCAAAGACATTGGCACAGCTTGAGGTCAAAAGTAACACCACTAGGCTGCTTGATCTCATATGCAAACTCTTGATGTTGAAACTTGAGCAGAGTTCACCAAGGTGATCACAAAAACACCCTGGGGTCAAAGTTACATTACTTGTTTCTTCAATCCTTAATCTTCTGTACAGCACTCAACCTTCATTTGTCTGCCATTATTTCAAACTAATGCTTACATCCTATTTCATACAATTCTGATGAACTGAAGGATTCATGCAGTGGCCAGGATAATCATCTCTGCCCACTTGAACATTTTCTCTCTTTGACCATTTGATCAGCTGGTAGATATGTCTTAAGTATTCTACTTTCCATAAAAGTGGTTATGTGTTAAGTTGTCAGTCCATTGGCTGGTTGGATCCTCACATAGCACCACCAACAATTATTGCAATTATAGGGAGACAACAAAAACTGAAAGTGCACCAAAATGAGGAATGCTAATCAATATGAGATATAAGGTAGTTTGCCATTCCTTTCCTCAGTGGGCCAGAAAGTGCTATTGCTGCATGATTGACCCTGTGATCAACACCTTTCAAGACACACACAACACACCAGTGGTGCACTGAATGTCATTACTCAGCACCTAGCAGCTTTCATATTGTCACAGCCATGAATCAGACTGAGACTTCAGTGGAGGCTACATTTGTTCTGGCCTATGCCAAGAGACAGAGGCAACAGGTAGAACATATTGGTCTGCTGTATTTGTGAGAGTTCAGGCCTGAACTCCTTGCTGATGATGTACTCTACAGTACATCCACTGTAATCCGAGCTCATGGTTGCACACACTTCCTGCTCTGATGATTCTGGTTTTTATTTATACAGCCAGAGTCCTCGGTACCTGATCTGTGACACTCTGTAAATGGTCATAACAACTGTAGTGTTACTGTTTGCTGATTACCATGAAATTCCCTCTCTTGGTGTGTTTTGTTTCCTCTGTGTTTACTTCATTGTTCAAGAGAATTGAAGGTCTTTTGAATTGTCAGCAGGTACCTTGGTGTATTCTGTGTAGTTGCTTCCTGTTGCTCTTCATTCCTTCCTAAGTTTGTTAATTCCCTTCCCACGCTGGTCCAGAAGGTAAGTCGCACAAAACTCATCTCAGAGTTACGGTACTTCATATCAGTTATCCCATATGACTCTTTAACTGCAAACAGGTTTTGAAACTCTATTTAGGGGTTCTTCAAATTTTAGGATGATTAAAATAAGATATTAAAATATGTATGTACTTGGTAAAATAATTATCAATTTAATGATCATGCATGATTTCGGAATTTACATATTAATTCATTTTCAACCTCATTTTTATCCACAAAAGAATGATTGCCGTTTATTATGATGATGATTATTATTATTATTATTATTATTATTATTATTATTATTATTATTATTATTATTAAAAATACATTACAATTGGGAAATATCCTGGTGCCAGTGATTGCTTACAGTAGTGCGATAATAAAGTTAAAACATAATTACCGAACAACCACAACAAGAATAGTACAACAAATTCCATGGAAAGAAATTATTACAATAAATACTACTAGTTTAACATTTTAAATCCATTTATCCATTGGAGAAAAGGGTATATCTTACTGTACACAAGAATGCATAAATAGTTTTCATATTTGAATAACATCTTGTTGATTCCTAATGTTTCCTCACTTGATGCCTTGAAAGTATTGTGATAATCATTAAATTAATAAGTGAAATACCAAAAAATGTCTACAAATAATAAAATTAATACATTGAATAAAATATTAATATTCAATTAAATCCACAATAACATAATATAATTCAAATGAAGAAACTGAAACATCTTTTGCTTGTAGCACTTATTAAAATATGAGATAAATAATTATATCAATTATATGTAAAGTAAATAATGAAACTATTTTCCATTCCTTGAGGAAAGAGACCAGCGGTTATCTATCTACACATCATACAATGACACATCGAGAAAGTGACAACAACAACAATAAAATTGTGTCATCTAAATTGAATCAATAACAGCAGTAACCATTTTGTACCATATCTACCACAACTAACTATTAAGAATGATTGGCTGACAAATCAAAGATGTAATTGAAGTTAATTAAATGTAAGTAATTAAATTTATACCATTAAATATCTAAATTTGGGTCCAATATCATCAACAAGGATGTAAATGTAATAATACTCATTATTCTCTCATAACTTTATGATTCCATTCTGAATATGACTGACATCTAATACCATTAAAATACATCATAGGTTAGAATTTAATATAATCATGTAATATGTCTGCCCATTTATTATTATCACGGATGTCTTAACCTGTTTTCTGATATAGAAGACCCTAGTGCAAAAATATCATCACCACTGAATTCATGTATACAGGGTATATCAGAGCTATACCGACAAAAGAATCTGGGATGCTTTTCGTGATATGTTGAGGTGCAGTGGGATTGATGGAAAAAATGAGGCTACTTTGTTAGTTCCAGGCACGCGAATCAAAGTGATGAACTCTCCGTGTTTGCTATGCCAGAGAACAAGCCTTTGCCCTGTTTCAGGGAAGTGCAGTGTATGATGGGGACAGAGGTAATGCTCAGCACAAGTTTCCTCTTCGACTCGCACAGGATTGTCCTTGTCTCTTACAAGCATTATCCACAGTTAGTTTATCAAACAGCCATAACTGCACACACAGTACAAGAACACACTGTAATTAAGACACACTTGTCAGTCAAGGAATGCCGTTTCTCCTCTCGTCTGCTGGTTGCAGTAACGTTCTTTATCATTTAACGTGCTCAAAGATGCAACGCTGCTGCCCTACGATTGTATATTCCTCTACTCACAACATTGTAAATGAAATGAAATAGTGATTGAAGGAAACAGTATGCCCAATAGTTTGCGTACAGTGGATGTTCAATATGTTGCCCTCCCCCCCTCCCTCTTCGATGCACAGTCCACAATGGTATAGTAATGACCTGTGGCCTCTGTTAAGGATGTGTGGTGCGTCGTGCATTACCTCTGTTTCCCCCTTCCTACGTCCTGCTGTCCTTCCCTTCACTCCTCTGATGCACAACAGGCAGTGGCTTGCTCTCTGGCATAGCAAATATGGCAAGTTCATCAATTTCAATTGTGCCCCCAGAAGTAAAAAAGTAACCTTGTTTTCTAAAAAAAGAAACATTTTCTCTGCCAATCCGATTACACCTTCCTTCTTAACATAACATGAACAGCATTCCTGATTTTTTGTCACTGTAGTGATGATACAGTACGTCCTGTATATGAATCAAAGAATATCCTGTATATATTTATGAATATATCTGAAGTTGAAGATAATTATTATTTCATAATTCACTGCATGATTATAATATATTACACCATTCTTCCTTTATTTATCTATTCATATAACCTATTATGAAGAACTAGTTCACTTTGTCCCATAATTATCATAATATATTCTCCCATTAAATCATTCAGAAGACGCTCAATATCATATTTCACAATTTTCATCTTCTTTCTATAACCTTTAACCATGCACCTGATAATTCTACTGCAATCATATTTATCATCATAAATGTAATTAAAAGATATGTTTACTTTACATATTAATGTAAAAATACAATGGTTCTTAAGACATTCTGAAGAAAATATTCTGCCAACTACTCCTTCATAAATTTAATTACATGACTTTAATACCAATATTCCCTAAAAATATGCTTTGCACAACATCACTGGGCAATCAAGTATTGAAAATCTCCTGCCTGTTTCCAGTCATTGAACGGGTCAGGGATGGAATGAATGAAATGCCCATCTCGCGGTGAGGATAGGAATTGTGCCAGCTGCCGAAGCTTGTTGCTCTCCTTTGGGGCAATGATTATTGACTGACAGATGAAGTGATATTGGAGAGTGTTGCTGGAATAAAAGATGACAGCAAAAACCGGAGAACTTGGAGAAAAACCTGTCTCGCTCCGCTTTGTCCATCACAAATCTCGCATGAAGTGACCAGGATTTGAACCTCGGAACCCAGCGGTGAGAGGCTGGTGCATTGCTATCTCAGCCACAGAGGCTCTCAATCAAGTATTACTACCAGCTGTTTTAATAAAATCAAAACTAACCTGATATGGCCAAACATCAAACACGGTAATGATTTCAAGAAAACTAGCCATCACATTGTAAATATTAGTTAATATCCTTTCACAGGTTGAATTTATGTCATTTTAGATCATCTAAGCCAGCACAAAGAAATGCATTCTAATAAGACTGAACACTACAAGCAAAATAAAGGCAACAGAGAATCCATTCATCTGACATAAATTGAAGTCCCTTCATGACATCAGATGAGATGTAACATTATTTTCAATGTTCTCAAAACTCTATCCATTTTACTCTGTCATGATCTTCCTTATGTTATTTGATCGCATATAAATATAAATATTCATCATTAAGAAATATCATAAATCTGGTTCCTGGAACTTATAAAAATAATAATAATTTGGCCAATCAGAGATGAATTATATAATTCTGCAGTCTTTAATGAACTTTCTGACCATTTAACTCTTAATTTGTGGGTTATGTATTTTATCTTCTTCTATTCTGGCCTAATAGTAGTTCAGTTTTACTCTGTATACGCTTCTTCCCTTCAGTTAATGATATCTATCCATGTCGCCAACTTGTTTCATCAGCCTATTTTTAATCTTTCTTTTTTATAATGATAAAAAAGTTTTCAAAAACCAGAAGAAGGGAATACTCATTGATAGTTGTACCTGCATTTCTGGTCAAGTTAATGTTTTCCTACGACCATTATGGCTCGTCACCACGGAATTATAAATCATTATCTTACATTTCACTACATCTAAAGTTCAACCTTTGTATCGGACCTCAACCATAACAAAATGGAAGGTTTTAACGTCATCAGGGACAGTTACAAATATGGGAAGAAAGTATAATTTACAGACAATTAAAGAGGGGTTACATCATTCTTTAACATCTTTTTGCATTATGTCTTGTGTGATTGTTGTGTTTATTCTGGTTTAATTTTGTTTGACTCTTATGTTTAATGATTTGTTTTATTATTTGCTATGCGTGATCTATTATGATCTGCGCTGATGTCTGTAAAGTTGAGCTGTTGTTGATAAGTTTGTACTGCATAGTATGCTATCTTGTATGGAATATTAAAGGGTAACTCAACCATTTAATTATTTACTTCTGGCCAGGCTGAGTGTCTCAGACGGTTGAGACGCTGGCCTTCTGACGTTTACTTCCCCCGAATTCTCATTTGGTTTCCCATAACTTTTTCATTTCTCCAGGTTAAATTTACAATCTTGTTAAATAGTATTATAGTTATGGATGACTTTAATATTCCATCAGTTAGGGGTTTGACATCCAACTTCACCAGTAGAATATCTGAAAGACCATTGCTCACTCTCTAGTCATTGCATAACTTGTAGTCTTTGAACAATGTTGTTAATACAATTCAACGTCTTTGGATTTACTAATGAGTAATGTTGTTAACTGAATAACTGGTAGTAGAGAATACCTCTCACTTGTACCAGAGGATGTTCATCATCCTTCATTACCTTTTGAAATAAAAACCTCTGTTGTACATGCCAGAAGGAAAATACTATGTATGCTACTTTGTATGGAATATTAATGGACATCACTTGGGGGAGGGGGAACTCAACAATTTAATTCATATTTGCAGAGCGCTAATTTACTTCTGGCCAGGCTGAGTGGCTCATACGGTTGAGGCGCTTGCCTTCTCATCCTAACTTGAGGGTATGAACCAGGCTCAGTCCGGTGGTAGGCCTATCTGAAGGTGCTCAAATACATCAGCAGCAGCGATAAAAATCTTCCATATAAAACTACTATCAATAGCTACATACAGCCTTCAATCAGGACAAATATTTTAAGTTCCCTATGGGAATCAACGTCTCTATCATGTGATGGCCAAGCAGGCATCAAATTTTGAAAATGAGAAAAAGTCTCTCATAGTGCATTGGCACTGCCAGTGGCTCCAATTAGCCTACACATTGGCCTCCACGGTACGCAAGAGGATGGTTGCCTAGTTGTACTTCCTCTTAAAACAATAATCACCACCATCACCACCATGGTATGCAATAGCCATGCATCTTAGTGGGTATGCTATCTACCAACTGATGAGCCCAACTTAGCACACCGGGGCAAAATGCTGGCAATAAGGAATCAGTTAGGTGGAAAATTTATAATGTCCAATAACAGACCAATTATATTGGTATTATAAATTCACTCATTCAGGACAAATATTTCAAGTTCCCTATGGGGATCACCATCTGTACCATTTTGGAATTTTCATTACAAACAGGAAGGAAAATTGATTGTTTTATTGATACATGAGATTGGGATGTACCTGTTTTAGCACGAACAACATTATTTAGGATAAATTTGCTGATTATTTAAACTCTGTATAAGAATCATGTAAGTATCAAGAACTCCTTCAAATATTGGCACTGGAATTGATAAGTTGACAAACCCTAATTTGCTGAAAGAAATATTTTCTACAGTTTCATATTCAAGATTGCTATTCACAAACAAAAACACAAAAAATGCTTAGACCCAGATGCAAACATAATGAGGCATGCTGCACAGTTTTAAAACACCCTATTAACTATCCTGTCCAATCTCATTCTGAAGTACAAGTTTCCTGATTTATGTAAACTTCCTAGAGCTTGTCCCTTTTTTTAATGGAGATTATTCTCATGTAGAAAATTATTGACACTTAGCATTTTTCTGTGCTTGCAAATGTCTTGAAACAAATCCTTTATTAATAAAATGAGTCATGTAAAACCATAAATCAGCAATTATCAGCATGGAATTTTCCCAGAGATATGAACAGCTACTAACTTCTCTAGCTTCATACAGTATTTTTCAAATTTTTCTGTATTTTACTTTTTCAAATGTAATAGATAATTTTAGTCAGTTTGATGCTCTTTACATGAATTTTTCCAAGGCATTTGACAAAATTAATCATACCATACTGAAGCAAAAACTCTCAGCTGTAGGTTTCTGAAATCAAATATTGGAACTAATTGCATCATATTTATACAAAGGAAGCGATATGCAATTTGCCATCGATTTGAATCATATTCTCATATTGTTAAATCAAGAGTACCCCAAGGATCTAATCTGACCCTCCTCATTTTCTAGTTTTCATTAATGATTTGGCTAACTACATCACAAACTCCAGAAGTATAATGCAGGCAGGTGATTTTGAAATATTCAGAATGACCAGAAATTAACATGATACCCAGAAAGTTGACAGTATTAACAGTACGTATAGATTATTCCTTGATATTTGAAAATGTAAAATCTTGATTTTAAAAGAGAACATCAGCATGTACGATCATATTATTATATGGATGTTGAAATATAGTAAATATCCTTAATGACTATTACAACCTTTATACACATAATTTGCTTTTTAACAATATAGTCCAGACTATTAAAATGTTTTATTTTATTTTCAGACCTTCAAAATAATTTGTAAACATAAATTGTATTAAGATGCTTTTACTTGGTAGCTGATGCCATCTATTATTATTATTATTATTATTATTATTATTATTATTATTATTATTATTATTATCTACTTACGTCCATGCCCATTGCTGGGTGCTTGCTTTCTATAATAAACAAGCCATTTTTGATTTAATCCTTTTATACAAGGTCATATTTAAACCTTTATTTCTTAAAAAGTCAATGGTTAAAATTAAGTAAAATATTTGTTTGTTTGTTTGTTTGTTTGTTTGTTTGTTTAATCTTGACTTACATTTGTGGTGAAGTTAGGGCTCAAGGCCCTCTCTTACACTTAACCACTTAGAATAATAAAATTTAAAAACATAAAAGTAAGACATAGTAGTGCTGTTTTCACTTTTATCTAAGGTGGGGGGAGAAAATTATATATAATCGCCTGTATGACTCTTTTCGTCAGTACATAGACCCAACAGAGCGTGGGTTCGTTAAAGTCAGGTCAACTGTTACCGATCAGGCAGTTTATTTATCTTCAATTTCTGATGCATTGGACAGAGGTAAACAGGATGATGTGACATATACTGATTTCTCCAAAGCCTTTGACTCTTTACAACACGAGGCCTTATTGAAGGAGTTTTCAGCGTATGGAGTGTTGGGAAGTATTTTCGAGTGACTGAAGAGTTGCTTGACAAAAGTATATGTTTTGTTGAGTCCAAGGTTTTGATCTCTGACCCCTACCGATCTTCATTTGGTGTCCCAGAGGGATCACTGTTAGGGCCTCTTCCATTTGTTTTTTTCTGAATGATATTAGTACAGTCGTTCAGAGCAGTGAATATCTCTTTTATGCTGATGACTTGAAACTATTCAAAGTCATAGATGAAGACAGTGATGGTGAATATCTACAGCAAGATTTGAAAGAAATATGTGATTGGTGTGATAAGTAGTTTCTCAGAGTAAGTAAAGTTAAATGCGGTGTCATGTCATTTACTTGAAAATTAACACATGTATTTTACAGGTATAAAGTCAATGGAGAAGTTTTAAATCGTGTGGAGGAGTTTAATGATCTAGATGTAATTCTTAGTGAAAGGAATGGCTTATCCTTTGAGGAACACATTGATAATATTTTAAAGACCACTGGGGATTGCCAAGAAGAATTGTAAAGATTTCAGTTAAATAACATGTGCCAGAACACTGTTTTGTTACTTGGTGAGACCCTCTCTTCAGTATGGATGTGAGGTGTGGCTCCTGTATCAGAAAGGCCACATACGGTATACCATCTCGAGAGACTGCAGGTAAGGTTCATGAAGTGGTTTACTTTTGAGTTTCTGGGCATGCCACTCTCTTCAAGCAGGTATGAAGAATTTATAAGAATTCATGGAATGAATACGATGGCAATGCACTGAAAATGTGTGAACGCAATGTTAGTGACTGAATGCTTGAAGAGTAAAGTGGACTGTGCGGCTATACTGGGGTCGATCCCACTTCATGTTCCAGGCAGGTGAACAAGGCAGATATGCACATTCCACCTGCCCAAATATACAATGGTTGCAAATGAAAATTCTTGGTTTATGCAAGCTCTTAGGACCATAAATCAGCTGGAAGGGTCACTCAGCATTTTTCACCTCCCTTCGGCTGCCTCTGTGGATCCGTGGTAGAGTGTCGGCCTCCGGATCCCAAGATAGCGGGTTCAAACCCGGCAGAGGTAGTCGGATTTTTGAAGGGCGGGAAAAAGTCCATTCGACACTCCATGTCGTACGATGTCGGCATGTAAAAGAACTCTGGTGATACATTTGGTATTTACCCGACAAAATTAATTAAATCTCAGCCATAGACGCCCAAGAGAGATCCGGTTTACTCTAGGTCCGCTAGATGGCAGACAGAGTAAACCGGAACGTCGAAATTGACGAGCAGACAGCCAGATGGCGTCAAATCGAAATGTCTGCAAACGGTAGCTGAGGCCATACGATTATTATTATTACCTCCCTTCCACTGCAATTTGAAAAAGCTCTTCTCAAGGGTGGAAAGGGATAATTTTGTAACTTATGTGAGTCATTATGCGAGTAGTCTGTAGAAAATATGTGAAGGTGTATAGCTGTATGTTTGTATGTGTATGTTTGTATATATACATTTTTTACTTAATTTTCTATGACATCATCTGTAATTGGGACACCCTGTAGGTGTTAACTAAATATATTCTATTCTACAATAATACAAATTATAAGAGTAAAAAGAGGAAATGTAATAATTATGTAATAACTAAAGTGCGTAATACGTTAAAAAAGCATTCAAACAACATACAGACGTTGACTCTCACAACTCTGTTATATGCGCTGAAGACAATTTTTGGCAGGTAGATCTGAATGTATAAGAGGAAGTAAAGTGCCGATTGTCCATTGGAAGTGTATTCCGGAGTCCCCAGGCATTAACCAGGAAATGTTCAGGAACTTGAAGAATAAGTAAAGTCTATTTCTTTGAATGTATGTGTGAAAAAATATCCGGGGTAGATCAAAATATTTCCTATAATAATACCTGCAAGCTGCTATACAAATACCAGCATTTTTCACTGTCACGCAATCATTTGACGTCGTATCTTCATCATCTCAAATGTATTCTGCAACTATTTCCTCTAAAGTGTTCTCAGTCTCCTCAGAATTATTGAGCCTCTGTACTACAAATAATATTCAGTGGAAGCTATATTCACAGATAGTAAACTAGATCTGTAAGTTCGATCTTGTTCGATTTTAGAATATATATTGAAAAATATATAAATATTTCAGGGTATCGTAAGTAAGCATAGAAATAAACAAATCAAAGGTTCATTGATCGATAGTGCATGTTTCCCTACGTTAATTGGAATAGAAGAAACTGTTGAAACAACTTAGAATCTTTTAAGTCTGTCGTAACGTGAATTATAATGCATTAGTGTCCAGAAGTTAAGCATGGTCACTAAACGAGGTCACACCGTCTGTCTGTTTGTGGTGAAACAACATCTCTCTGGTAGCTCATTTTGAAACACATATACGGAGGACAATTAATAATTATTTATTTAACATATTTACATCAAACACTTCAGACATACAACAGCGCGCCGCGACCATTGCTAACTGACTGCCTGAAACATAATAGCTCAAGTCCCGTCTACTCTCGACCCTTGGTTCCGAGACAAGTCCAACAGTATCCATTTAAAGCAGAGACAGCAAGAAAGGCAGTGCCTCAGCTTTGAAAGAAAACAAACTAAAACTGGAGGGTCGCATTGTGCTGTGCCTTTTCACACTCTCGCTCCCCTGCCGATAGCCGGGGTGTGGTTCCGTCCGGCTGGCCAGTAGTGTCCCAACATTCCGGCCGCCAAGAAATGTCAATTTCTTAAAATATACAACTGCAAAGGTACACATAATAAAGTTGAAATCACAAATTCAGATAAAATCACACTAGACGAGTTCACAATACAACACTCAATATCTACAACACACACAAATCACTCTTCGTCGTTTGGAAGAGGGCACAGTTTATTGATAGGCCTCTTCAATATCCCACGAGAGGTGCGGACAGTAGCCACACGCACTAGTCCATCTGATCCTGGGTGAACGTCCGTGATCACTGCCAGTTTCCACATTAATGGTGGAAGATTATCCTCCTTTAACACCACCAGTTCTCCAAGTTGCACATTTGGACTGGAGTGTGTCCATTTTGATCGATGCTGAAGGTGATGCAGGTAGTCGTTTGACCAGCGGTGCCAGAACCTCTGCATTTGCTGCTGTAGTAATTCCCATCTAGTCAGTAGGTTAAGCTTAGTATTACCTAGATCTGGCTGGGGAATGGTAGTGAGAGCTTTGCCAATCAGGTAGTGACCTGGAGTTAGGGCTTCAGGGTCATCAGGGTTGCAGGACAAGGGAATAAGGGGCCTGGAGTTCAGGCAGGCTTCTATTTGGCAAGTGAGGCTGGTCAGCTCTTCATAAGTGAGACACATAGTTCCCATGACGCGGCGAAGGTGGTACTTGAAGGACTTCACGCCAGCCTCCCATAATTCGCCAAAGTGTGGTGCTCCAGGAGGGATGAATATCCATGTTATTCCTTCTTGGTCTGCGAAGTTTCTGACTTCCGTTTGCTGTTGACAGGACCTAATCACTGCACGAAGTTCTCGGTCCGCTCCAACGAAGTTTGTCCCGTTGTCGCTGTGGATGGACTGACATCGGCCATGACGTGAGACAAATCTCTTCAATTCCGCTAGGAAGGCTTGAGTAGACATATCGGTTACAACCTCGAGGTGAGTTGCCTTAGTGACCAGGCATACAAATAAGGCAACATAACATTTCTGCCTTGACTGTGATCGCTTGGAACCAGTCTTTATGTAGAACGGCCCAGTATAGTCTATCCCACAGTTGTAAAATGGTCTAACTACTTCTAAACGAGGGCGTGGCAGCTGACCCATCAGCTGTTGAGCAGTGTTTGACTTCAGTTTCTGACAAATCAAACAACGGTGCAAAATTCTTCGGATGACATTTTTGCCATTAACAATCCAATACCGCTGTCTAATCGATGATAGTAGAAGCTGTCCGCCGGCATGCAGCATACGTCTGTGCTCTTGTTCAACAATCAACTTCGTAAGGTGATGATTTGCAGGCAGTATAGCTTGATGCATTTGTTCATACGGTATGTTGGCTTGTTCAAGTCTTCCTCCTACTCTCAGGATATTCGTACTGTCTAACATCGGATTTAGAGTGTTTAATTTGCTCTTGCTCTGAATAGGTTTCTTGGACTGCAACTCATGTATTTCCTTAGAGTACGATGTCAACTGAGCTATTCGTATGCAGTGGAGAATTGCGCTGTTGAGCTCTAGAAGGGATAGTGCACCTGTTGCTCTGCACCCACGAGTTGCCCTGCAATTTCTTGCAAATCTTAGACAGTATGCTACAACATGTTGCAGTTTGGTAAGCTTGGAAAAGCGGTTGATAATATTATCCTCAGGAATCGTTGCGATATTACATGTCACCTTGCACCTCTCTTCAGGCAGCACTAGTGGTAGCCTAGTACTTGCAGAGGAAGGCCACACATCAAGGTGTTGCTGTAGCCAGCTTGGTCCTTGCCACCATAAATGAGTTTTACCCAGCTCATCAGGGCAACATCCTCTTGATATAATGTCTGCTGGGTTGTCTTGAGACGCCACATGTCTCCATTCACTGTTCTCAGTGCTGTCCTGAATCTCTGATACTCTGTTTGCTACAAACGTTTTCCATTTTGTAGATGGAGCAGCTATCCATGCCAAGACGATGGTTGAGTCTGTCCACTGGACGACTTTAGAGACCGATAGTTTCAGTGCAGGGATAATCTTCTTAACCAACCGTGCAAGAAGAAGGGCGCCACAGAGCTCCAGCCGAGGAAGTGACAGCCTTTTCAAAGGAGCGACGCGTGATTTAGAGCACAGTAGTCTGGCTGAGGTATTACCTTGGATGTTAGTTGATCGGATGTAGATACAGCTACCGTAAGCCTTCTCAGAGGTGTCACAAAATCCATGGAGTTGAATATCCTTGATAGGGCCATTAACCAGGACACGACGATCGATTCGAATCTTTTCAATGGAAGGTAGCTGATAGTATAGTGTCTCCCAAGCATGTGATATTCCTGGATCCAAAGGTTCATCCCACAACGTCTCTTTTAGCCACAACTGTTGTAGAAATATTTTTACCAAAATTACCACTGGACTAATGAGTCCCAAAGGATCAAATATGGATGATACTGTTGCGAGAATACTGCGTTTAGAAAATGGTGGAGCGTGGGGACTTGGTTGAACATTATTAACTATCTGAAACTTGTCAGATGCTGGATGCCATAACAAACCTAACGTCTTTATATTCTCATCATTGTCAAGCTGTAGGGGAAGTTGAGTCTCTCGATACTCTGGAGGAACATTCTCAAGAATAGCTGGATGATTACCGCACCATTTTCGCAGTGAAAACCCACTCTTTCTTAACAAATGTATCAAGTCCTGCTGCACGAGGAGAGCTTCATTTATAGTTTGTGATCCAGACATACAGTCATCAACATAGAAGTCGTCTAATAGGGTTTCAGATGCTCTAGGAAGTTCATGAGCGGCTTCCATTGCAATCTGATATAGACATCGTGTCGCAAGGAACGGGGCGCTTGCCATCCCATATGTAACGGTCTTGAGCTGATATTCCTGTAAGGGCTGCGATTCGTCATTTCTCCAGAGAATACGCTGGTAAGTGCAATCTCCTTCATCTACCTGTACCTGTCTGTACATTTTCTCTATGTCAGCAGTGAACGCGATCTCGTGGGTCCGGAACCTGGTGATTATAGAACACAAATCTTGCTGGACTGTTGGCCCAACATACAGTAAATCGTTCAAGGAAATTCCACTGCTGGAACTAGCAGAACAGTCAAATACAACACGTAGCTTTGTGGTAGAACTGGATTCTTTGATAACCGCGCGATGAGGTACATAATATGCAGGAATCGCAGAAGGGAGTGTCAGTTCCATGTGCCCTAAATCTTCATATTCCGTCATGAATTTCACGTATTCTCGTTTCATATTGGGTAGTTTGCGTAATCTTCTCTCTAGATGATAGAATCGCCTGGCTGCCATTTGAAATGAGTCACCCAATTTTTTCGGGTCTTCTCTGAACGGCAGACGAACAACAAATCTTCCTGTAGAATCCTTTTTGGTATGTAGCACGAAGTGTGCTTCACATTGCTCTTCTTCCTTCGTACGCGGAGTTTGATGCAACTCTTCGATCTCCCAAAACCTTCGAAGCTGCTGTTGGACTTCAACATCTGTCTTAGCAAAACATGACAGTACCGGCCGCCGTGAGACACCTGAAGGACCGTCATTATTTGTGTATCTTCCGGTTAAAACCCATCCCAGTTTGGTTTCTTGAAGAATGGGGTGATTAGCATCTTTGGTGAGCTTGCCTGTCTGCTGAATGTACGGAACGACCTCAGCTCCTAGAAGGATGTCGATCTTGGAGGGCTTATAAAACTCGGGATCAGCTAAAACAATGTGCTGGGGAATGTTCCATGTAGCAGAATCAATCCTGTGACCCGGTACGTCATCTGTTATCTTAGGAAGTACAAAACAATTTGCTGAAGTTGTAAAGTCACTAGTGCATGAGCCAAGATCTATTGAAACACTGTACTTGCTTTCTGAAATGGTATCACCTATTCCCTGGACAGGTGTTCTGTTAGGCTCTCTATGCAACCTTAATCGCTGGGCACAGGACTCGGACATAAAACATGATTGGGAGCCTGAATCTAGTAGAGCTCTACATGTTTGCCACTTTCCATTCCTATCCTTAATTCTGATGCGTGTAGTGGATAAAAGGATGTGTTTACTTGGTTCCACCTTTTGTGAATAATAGCTATTGATACGTGACTCTGAATGTGCTGAAGTACTCGCTCTCTCGATGTTGCGTGACAGACCATGTTGCTGAGTAAAGTGCTGAGATGTAGTGTCTGCATGTACTAGAGTATGATGCCATTTACCACAAGTGCGGCAGGTACCAGATTTACAAGCCTGTACCTTGTGATCTCCCCGTAAACAGTTGAAGCACAGATTGTTGCTTCTTACAAAGTCTCTGCGCTCATTGACAGAAATACGTGCAAATTTACGACACTTACTTAGTGTGTGAGCTTCGTTGCAGTACGTGCACTGCGGGGTGGTCATCACATATGACTTCTGGGTTTGAAGCTGCTTACGATTGGATGGGTAATTCGTTCCGGTGTTCAAAGGGGTTTGTTTTACAGGCAAAGTAGAACTCACAATCTCAATGGACTTGCATTTCGTTTCCAAGAAGTCGCAGGTATATCTAAGAGTAGGAAATGTCTTGGGACTCAAAGTAGTTTCGTACTCTCTACGAATTGACGCTTCCGTTTTTTCAAGAATTAGCTGTGAAACAATCAAATCATCTAAAGGTACATTTAGCTCTAAGGCCTTGAGAGCGTTCAAATTGCTCAAAGCTTGATTGAGTAGAGCACGGAGTTCATTCGCTGATGGCTTATTCATCGTAGGTAAGTTCAATAGATTCTTAAGATGTGCGGATGCGATTAACCTCGGATTATTATAGCGATTGCAAATCGTATCGAAAGCCACGTTGAAGTTGGAGCTAGTGACTGGGAGGTTTGCTATTAGTACGTGCGCTTCGCCCGTTAATGAAATCTTTGAATGTTGTCCAGCGATTCATTGTTAACTATAAGACTCATGAACGTGTCATAAAACTGTCTAAATCCAGTTGCATCACCACTGAAGGTTGGCAGGTTTATAGTAGGGAGCTTAATTCCCTTCTTAGTTTCACTTAAACAAGACTGACTGTCACTAGAACGAGAACTACTGGGGCCAGCAGCTTCGGTACTCAATGCGATTAAGCTATTCATTTTTGCTTCTGTGTCGAAATACATGGTTTCAAAGTGATCTCTGTCTTCTGCATGCTGTTGGAAATCCTCAAATATTTCTAGCTGAGATTGAGCAGTTTCAAATTTGTCACGAATAATAGGCAGTTCCTTCAAACGAACTACGATGGCCTGATTATTTGAATCCGTTTGAAATTCTTGTACGAATTTCGCGAGACGCGTGAGGCTGGCTTTCGCTACTGCGCGAGTAGTGACTAATTTCTTCCTGCTAGTCTCATCCATGCTGACAGATAAGGACCGTAGAAGAGGAATGCACAAGAACAATAATTAGGAACACTGGATCAATAAACGGGCGAGGATAACATGACTAACAATATTAGGTAAGAAAGGATTGGTTGTTGCCAGTCTAGGTACTTACATCTGCCTGTAGATATGCTTCGGCCTGGAGTCGAACTCGGGCGCGCCGCCAGGTCCAGTAGGTTGCTCAGCTCTCCAGTGGAATTCTTCAACAGCAAGCCGGCTTGTATAAAACGACCGGCGAAAAGCACACAACACGGCACTGGCTACCGTACGTAAAGTAGCGTAACATACGATACGAACTGAGAGACCCGTGCACGAAAGTTTACAATAAGTTAGTATTCGTAACATTCGGCGGAAAACTATTCACAATATCCGGCCCGGAGGACCAACAAATGTCTGTTTGCTGGTGAAACAACATCTCTCTGGTAGCTCATTTTGAAACACATATACGGAGGACAATTAATAATTATTTATTTAACATATTTACATCAAACACTTCAGACATACAACAGCGCGCCGCGACCATTGCTAACTGACTGCCTGAAACATAATAGCTCAAGTCCCGTCTACCCTCGACCCTTGGTTCCGAGACAAGTCCAACAGTATCCAATTAAAGCAGAGACAGCAAGAAAGGCCGTGCCTCAGCTTAGAAAGAAAACAAACTAAAACTGGAGGGTCGCATTGTGCTGTGCCTTTTCACACTCTCGCTCCCCTGCCGATAGCCGGGGTGTGGTTCCGTCCGGCTGGCCAGTAGTGTCCCAACACCGTCTGATAGGAATGTCAGACGGACTGCTGAACAAACGGAAGCTGACTCACACACCATATGTCACACAACTTGTCCAAAAAAATGTCAGAAAAGTTCTGATAGCTGAGGTACACCTTTGACAACAACTAACAAAACTAACAAGAAATGTCTTCCAGCGATGTGGCATGCTCTCTATCTGATGGTCCAAGAGCTCTTGTGGCAGTCGATCCAATTCCTCCGAAAGGGCAATGCGAAGGTCTTGGAGGGTCCTTGGTGGAGGCTGACAGGATGCAATTCGCCTCCCCAATGCATCCCAGGCATGTTGTATAGGATTCAGAACTGCAGACCTCGCTGGCCATTCATGCGATTAATGTCAATCCAGCCAGAAATGCACCCACCAGAGCAGCCCCGTGCGGTCGGGCATTATCGCCCATTAAGAGGAAGTCTGTACTAGCCGCACCTTTGAAGAGTCGAACATGTGGTCTCAGTACCTCCGAGCATTAACAGTGTTCCTCGGACCACCCATGAAGATGTGCAGTCCGTACGGCCATTCAACGTAATGCCGCGACACATCATGACGCCACACCACCATACTGGTCCCGTTCCATGATGTTCCTGTGGTTGTATCGGCTACCCGGTTCTCTCCAGATTAATGTGGTCGACCTGGTGGTACTGGCCTACGACTAACGTGTCCTGTGTCTCGAAATCGTCTCCAAAGCCTGGAAATGACATTTTGTGGCACATTCAAGGACACGGCGAATTCGGTCTCTGTCTGGCCTGCTTCCAGGCGGCCGAGTATTCTACCCTGCAAAACGTGATCCAAATGGCGTCGTTGTGCCATTATGTTATCACGTTACACTCCGCATACTATTACAAGGTAAACACTATTGAGGGAATATGGAGTGCAGCCACGGGCTGTGTTTACCTTACGGTTACGCAGGGAGCACTCCTTTCCTATACAGAGCGAACACGAAAGGTGCATATGTTGTGCGATTTGCGGTCTATTTCCTGTTGCCCTGCTTGCAACGTATGCTTAACTTTTGGAAACTAGTGTACATATAAGACTGTAATATACCTGTAAAACCCATATTCTTTGGTTGTTGGTTGAGCATCAGTATTCAGGCTGGCCTGATGCAGCCTTTGATTATTGTAAGTAGGTTGTGTACGAAAGCCTCATTTCAAGCGCTGATTGGTTGTTGTATGTGACATCACAGCACTGGAGATTTTATAAGCTTGCGGCACAGAGTGTGTGTGTGTGCGTGTGCGTGCGTGTCATCTCTTTGTGGGCAATTTGGAAAGTAGGCAGCTGGCCACCTGTGCAAGCTTAACCTTACAGGTTAGGATTCGACTCCAGGCTTATCCTCTGAGTGGTGCCAACTTTAAAGACCTAAGTTCGATGTTGAAGCTATCTGCATAAATGTGCAAATGTAACGTTACTGGGTTGGATTCGATTTCAGCCTTAACCTAACTGTCCAACTAGGCAAGTTGGCTGCTGTTTTGTGCGAACTCGGGAGAGGTACCTCAGGAGCTCACAAATTGTGAGAACTTATTGCTCTTATCGGACCAAACATGCGGAGCTGAGGCAAGGGCTGTTATGTATTACTCTTATGGGGCTTACTCTGTACAGCTACCTTGTGGTTCACAGTATGTGACATAGGACCTATTGGTCTTATCGGACTGACTTTGGAGATATGACGCAAGGGCTACTGGTCAAGATGGTTCATTTACATTACACATATACAGTAGTATAAATTCTGGAGGACTACCTCAGGGGTTCACAGCTTGTAACTTAGGACCTATTTGTCTCACTGGACTAACTCCGGCGAACATGACGTAAGTACGGAACCAACATGAGACTTTTAATAAGTAGCAACCCCGGCGAGCTGAGGCAAGGCGAGTCTTTGACGAGTTTACAATATCTGTTTTAAGTACCTAGACAGAGAATAGGATTCATAGTCTGAGCATTGAGGCAAGCTATTATTGAGAAATTAAAGCAAGATGTAGAAGTATTATCAATATAATGAATAATTTATTTCAGAATGCATATACAGAATTTTCACATTTAATGTTACAACCAGGAATTCGGTCGCAGTGTTCTTCTGAAACTCCTCTATGTTCCTGACTTTGGAGTGAAGGTTGCGGGGAAGGTTCTGTGAGAAAAGTATTTCCACTGTTGTTGAGGTCTTTGTACATGTAGGAAGAATAGTATAATTTCATGCACTACTGCATTCATAGACTATGTACAATGAATGTTATGCAGGACTCGTGGATGTGTAGTTTCTCGTGTGATACTTCATCCATATCATCACAACACTGACTCTCTTGTGTCAGCTAGTCTCGCAGTGCGGCTTGCTAACTGTATTGACTAGTAAAGTAATATTTAATGGGATTCTCGTTAGAAAAGACTTTCAGCAGTCGTTACACTGTACTGAATAGTGAGGCCATATTTGAACCAGTATCTCGTTTAGGACTTACATCTTCAAACCTTTAGCACACAATTCACCGAAAGTGCCATTGTGTTCTGGTTAATCAACTGGTAGTTGTACATTAAGTAAGACTCTTTGAAAAGAGCATCGGAATTAAGCTTTCCAATGATTATGTTTTCTACGTAACGTGAATAATATCTGCAATTTTGTCGACAGAAATCCACAATTTTTCCAGGATTCCTTCGATTCTGGAGATCGCTTCCTTCGTAGGCTCGGTCCAAATAAGTAACGCAGTGACAACTCTGATTTGACTGACTGGTGACAGTTCTTTCTCGTTCATTTTCCGAAATAAATATGTTATAAGGTGTTAAACGAGGCTTTCTGCTTTAATGGCATGGCATAAATCGGTTTTAAACTAAATTCTACTAAATTAGGCTTCGGAAATCTGCGCTTACTCTGTTTCACTGTATGTTTCCGTTCTACATTTGTTTGTGAGCAACACCTTATGAATGCTGTGTGATATTTCCATTTTCTTCACAAGAACACCTGAAAAGAATAAATGTTTTAAATAACGATACCATCTTCTTGGAATTGTATTCTTTGACAATTACGACGTGATTTTTTTCTGTTAGGGGACTAATGTTAACGTATCAGATTTCTGAAGAGAGTATATATTGTACTTGCTTCCTTGTGCAAAAAGTAATCTTACCATCCGGCGAAAAATGATGAAATTCGTAAAGCTACTTGCGAATTAACCAAGCTGTTGATGGTTTTATTTTCAGTAGTAGGCTGTTCAAGTCATGCATACAGCTGATCCTGAATACTTGCAAGGATGAATTAGTTTCATGTAGAGAGGCATACGTGTCATTGCTATTTAGGCGAAAGCTGGAATTTTAGGGTTGAATGGGAAGGGGTGTGATTCAGATACTTCCATGTTGTGTTGCACATCGCTGGTCATTCTGAAGGTAGAAATGGGAAGGGGTGGTTACCCATCTTGGCATTTAAGCATAACAGACCGTTGAGAAAAATAATTGACAGATGTGAAAATTATATAACAACTTAAAATAGTGTAGAATATCACAAAAGCTCGGTGCATGTCGATATTGATGAACTGGCTGCCCATATGGCACCACTTCAGAAGGTCTGCAGCAGAGGAAGTTCTAGATCTAGTCACCGTTAGGTTCTAGATATTCTGATGGTCTCATTGTCAATGGCCTTAACTTGTGACGTTTGTTCTAACGCGATGAGAGCTCTGAATCAGTCTGCTTCCAGTTGCACGGCTGATTCACTCTCCTTCGATTTCCTTGCACATCTCGATATCCATGTTTTGGTTGCGTCTTATCATGGCTCGTCAGGCTTCAGAGCTGTGGACTATGATGGCACTGAGAATGTTTATCATGGTGTTCTTAGCTAGACATTTTGTTTGTAAGGTCTTTCAGAGGGAAGAATAACATCAGGAACTGCCTGGATTCTCTCCTGTACATCAAGAACTGATTCACTGCGATTAGTTAACCAGGTTCTGATTTCCTCAAATTGGTTTATATGCTAGAATTTTATTCTGCTGTCAGAAAATCTCATAGTCTCCGTTGGGTTTGAACCCAAGATCTTCGGATCCAGTAGCGTAATCACCAGTGTTAGTCCTCAGTCAGATATAAATCCAATTTTACATTCCCTCATTTGCACTGTCCTCATTCTTCCTCATCTCGTTAAAAATACATCACCCTGATGACACTAGATAGATTTGTTTGCATGTCAAGTTTTCACTGCTCTCTGATGGATAACCTCGTCTTCACGGGCTTTGTCTTCACGGCTTGTCGTGGAAGCAGGAGCTGATATCTGCACCATCTGATGATCTCAGACCATCTTTGATATAAACACAAAATACTACTCACTCATTCATCGCATTATCCCAAGAAAAACCGAACTAATAAGACTGAAGTTCGGTCGTAAGTAACGGATAAGAAACTTGTTCAATGATTTCAACCCCTAACTGATAAAAGTAAAAAGATAAAATCAGAACAAAAATGGAGAATTATTCAGAGCGACAGTTTGGGGGCTGCTTCGATAGTTATTTTTTGTGCCACTTGGTAGCGTTCCTACCTCTGGTCTCGGTTTCCTCAGTAATGAGACAGGCAGGAATATATTTTTGAGGCGGAACTGCTGAATGCTGTGCATTTCGTCTTGCTCATTTGGTTGAACTTCAAGGATTCTGTACGTTTTTATGTAGCAAAAATGCCGTTGTCTCTTTAAATATTGTAGTATACCTTGATTTATGGATATGAGACACTGGTTCCTCGCCAGGTGATTGGTAATAGGACAGAAATTGTAATTTAGCCGTGGCTATATAACATAGAACGGATAAAGCATGAGCAGGTAGTTAGTGAGTGTAGAGAACTACGTTTCTTAGGTTCATGACGTATTCTAGAACGCCGACTTATGATTCCTCTATTGGTTTGATACAGCTTGTGAACTGATGGCAGGCAGCGAGTTATTTCTTAACTCGTGCTGAAGACAGGGTATTCTGTTGGTAGTATTTTGTAGTTCTTAACAGGAAGGAATCAGCGGTTACTCCCCTCTCCCAAAGACGTGGGATAAATATACGAAACCGAACTTACCAATGCACACGGTTCACTTTAAATATTAGTACATACGATACTAAAGATTATAGTTACCCGCTTTTAACTCCCATTTCGCGATTGTATGTGAAATGAATTCTCTCCTATCCTGTGCACTGCTTGGTGCCGAACCTACACTTCTAGTTTCACGGAGATCAATCAAGGCGTTTTCACAACATACGTATATGTATGTCGCCATTTCGTTTTCAGGCGTTTCAAACGGCGATAATCTACAACTGGCCATTTTACTGTCGAAGTCAAATAAAAAGGTGGCTCAATACATAGAGGAATTTATAAATTTAAGAATTTTAATCTTTTTTCTATAACTACTGATCTGCATTTAGGGCAGTCACCCAGGTGGTAGATTCCCTATCTGTTGTTTACCTAGCCTTTCCTTAAATGATTGCAAAGAAATTGGAAATTTATTGAACATGTCCCTTGGTAAGTTATTCCAATCCCTAACTCCCCTTCCTATAAGCGAATATTTGCCCCAATTTGTCGTCTTGAATTCCAACTTCATATTCATGTTGTGAGCTTTCCTACTTTTAAAGACACCACTCAGACTTCGTCTATTGATGCATTCCACGCTATCTCTCCAGTGACAGCTCGGAACATAACGCGTCTTTTTTCTCCCAAGTCTTCCCAGCTCAAACTTTGCAACATTTTTGTAACGCTACTCTTTTGCCTGAAATCACCCAGAACAAATCAAGCTGTCTTTCTTTGGATTTTTTCCAGTTCTTGAATCAGGTAATCCTGGGGAGGGTCCCATACACTGGAACCATACTCTACTTGGGATCTTACCAGAGACTTGTATGCCCTCTCCTTTACATCCTTACTACAACCCCTCAATACCCTCATAACCATATGCAGAGATCTGTACCCTTTATTTACAATCATATTTATGTGATTAACGCAATGAAAATATTTCCTTATATTAACACCTAGATCCCCAAAGGGAACTTTCACCCCATCAACGCAGTAATTAAAACTGAGAGGACTTTTCCTATTTGTGAAACTCACTACCTGACCTTAAACCCCGTTTATCATCATACCATTGCCTACTGTCCATCTCACAACATTATCGAGGTCATTTTGCAGTTGCTCGCAATCTTCTAACTTATTTATTACTCAGTACAGAATAACATCATCTGCAAAATGCCTTATCTCTGATTCCACTTCTTTACACATATCATTGATATATATGTAAGAAAATATAAAGGTACAATAATACTGCTTTGAGGAAATCCCATCTTAATTATTATGGGGTCAAATAACGCTCCGCTCACTCTAATTCTCCGAGTTCTGTTTTGTAGAAACTTAGCCACCCATTCAGTCACAATTTTGTCTAGTCCAATTGCACTCATTTTTGCCAGTAGTCTCCCATGATTTACCCTATCAAATGCCTTCGGTAGGACAATCGCGATACAGTCCAATTGACCTCCTAAATCCAGGATATCTGCCATATCTTGCTTGAATCCTACAAGTTAATCTTCAGTGGAATAACTTTTGTAAACACAAACTGCCTTCTATCAAACCTGTTATTAATTTCGGAAACATGTCTAATATAATAAGATAGAATGCTTTCCCAAAGCTTACATACAATGCATTTCAAACTGACTGGCCTGTAATTTTCAGCTTTATGTCTATCACACTTTCCTTCATACACAGGGGCTACTGTAGCAACTCTCCATTCACTTGGTGTAGCTCCTTCATGCAAAAAATAATCAGATAAGTACTTCAGATATGGTACTATATCCCTACCCATTGTCTTTAGTATAGCCTCCAAAACCTTATCACTGGGCGAGTTGGCCGTGCAATTAGGAGCGCAAGGCTGTGAGCTTGCATCCGGAAGATAGTGGGTTCGAATCCCACTGTCGGCAGCCCTGAAGATGGTTTTCCGTGGTTTCCCATTTTCACACCAGGCAAATGCTGGGGCTGTACCTTAATTAAGGCCACGGCCGCTTCCTACCAACTCCTAGGCCTTTCCTATCCCATCGTCGCCATAAGACCTATCTGTGTCGGTGCGACGTAACGCCACTAGCAAAACCTTATCAATTCCAGCTGCTTTTCTAGTGTTCAACTTTTGTAGCTTACTGTAAATGTCTTGTTGTCATAGGTAAATTTTAATACTTCTTTAGCATTAGTCACCTCCTCTATCTGGACATTATCCGTGTAACCAACGATCTTTACATACTGCTGACTGAATACTTCTGCCTTTTGAAGATCCTCACATACACACTCCCTTTGTTCATTAATGGTTCCTGGAGTATCCTTCTTGGAACCGGGGCCGATGACCTTCGATGTTAGGCTCCTTAAAGCGACAAGCATCATCATCTTCTTGGAACCTGTTTCTGCATTAAAGTACCTATACGTACTCTTCCATATTTCACTAAAATTTGTATGGCTGCCAATTGTACTTGCCGTCATGTTAACCTTAGCTGACTTTTTTGCTAGATTCAATCTCCTTGTAAGTTCCTTCAATTTCTCCTTACTTCCACAGCCATTTCTAACTCTATTTCTTTCCAGCCTCCACCTCCTTCTTAGTGTCTTTACTTCTCTATTATAATATACTGGTTCTTTTCCATTCCTACCACCTTTAAAGGTACAAACCTATTTTCACATTCCTCAACAGTGTCTTTAAACTCATCTCATAGTCTCTTGTGCTTAGGTCGCATAAACTATGTTAACAAATAACGGTAGATAGTACTCCTTCAGTAACACGAATTAGTAAATGTTGTAAAATAATGTCATTTAGATGATGTGTAATGATATTGTTATCATTTTTACGTCCCACTAGCTAATTTTGACGAATTTTGGAGATGTCGAGTTGCCGGAACTTAATCCCGCAGAGTTCCTTTACGTGCCAGTAATTCCACCGACACGAGGCTGACATATTTGAACACCTTAAAATACCACTGGACTGAGCCATGATCGAACCTGCCAATTTGGCGTCAGAAGATCAGCGCCTCAAGCATCTGAACTACTCAGCCTCGCTGGATCATATGCTAATTACATATGTTACACTTGCTGTTCATTTACATGGCTACGACAGCTTTCTGCTGTGGTAGAGAACGAAGTAATCCACAGGTTACAAGAACGAATTTCCAGTATATGACTTTCCGTATTAGATTGTTTCTTTCCTTGCGTTGTTCACTTAACACGAACATGATATAATGGTCCTTGTACTTATCTGCCACCCACCCCAAAAGATGTGTTGCTCCCAATCAAGGTATTCTTAGGGAGAAGTTTTGGAGTAGCCTTCCCTTTTTCCTCTCGCAAATTCCTTCAGTTATGCCAGGGTGAACACCGAGCTTCGCAATACTTTCGCTGTTTGCCGTATGTAACATAATTTTCTGTAGTTCTCCTCACTCTCTTTGTCGAACCTTCAACCGGACAGAAAGATTCACCCCTGAAGAAATAATTACAAGCATCATTTAATACCGTGTATCCCCGCCTGGAGTTGGCTAGGAAATGAGTTCACAAGGTTGTCCAGGTTACGCCACTCGCTAAGGATTTGATCGTGCAGTTTCAGAAAATTGCTAGGATGCTAATGTCGGCGTTTTACCCGCTGTTCCAACATGTCCCACCCATTTTCAGTTTGTAGGCCAATCGGATGTAATAGGGTGGGGTGGTATGCATAAAACCATTCACATACACGACCACCCCGATGACCTTTCTTGTTGTCATCTTGAAAAATCGGCTTATCAATGGCAACTCATCAAGCAGCTGTTGGCTGAAAGGCAACATCTGATCATCGAGAATGTTTAAGTAAACATGCTGGTTCAGTTTAGTTGTCACCTAAGTGAGCGGTCCCAATCCGTGATACGATATACACCTCAAAACATCACAGACCGACCTCCGGTTTGAAGCTGGCTTTGTTCACATCCAGGATGAAATGCTTCATTTGGCCTTCGGTGCACTCGACGACGTGCGTCATTGGAATAAAGGCTAAAACGTGATACGTCCGAACACATTATATTTCGCCAGTCAGCTTCTGTCCACGTTCGGCGATTGCTAGCCCATTGATGACGCGCGGGTTTATGTGCCTGTGTGAACAGTGGCTCCTTGTGAGGTGACGGTCACTAAATGTTCATTGCATGCAATCCTTATCGCAATATTCACTCGCTGACAAGTTGGGAAAGACCTTCATACAATGACTGCAGCAGTTCTTGTCCGCGAACACATGTGGGATAGAATTCACTTGGTCATGCTCTTAAACTTTATGGCAATTGATGTGACAGTAACATTACTATTATTAAGCAAATTATTTCTTACGTATCGTCTAATAAGCAGACTTCTTCATGGAACTAAAATTCCATCAAACTACGAAAAATTATTTGCATCTTTATTATAATCTTTTATTGAATTCTGTATTAACTGTGCTAGTTCCTGTGAGTTATATAACCAGCATACATCTCTTTTTTGCCTCTCGGCTTTGTTAAACTTTACAACGTGTATCATTAAACCATGAGTCTAACAGTCGTCGCCTACACTCTCACGCTCCATGACTGGGTCAGTCATTCTCCCAGTTAACTTATCCTCTTCCATTTGCCCCATGTGACCGCTCCACCAAAACATGTATATACGTAGAGTTTCTTCCCGGGACTTCATACTTCATTCATCTTTTAAATACCCATCTATCATTTTTTCTGCATTTGTTACACCAGACATTCTTCCTTTTTCGTATGTGTTACTTCTGACGTGAAGAAGGTATTCTGACCTCACCTGCATTCATTCATTTGCAGCAAATTTTGTCGGAAAACAAGGGCAGTGTAAAGACAGATATAGTCAGTGTTTGAATGAGGACGGGGAGGGATTCATCATCTACGGAGATTTGCATGGACTCTGGAATTCCATCACCGATCGTAGACCGAAACCGCAGATGTGCAAATAAGGCTACATTTCTTCGTGGATATATCATTGACCCTACAATTAACTTCCAAAGCCAGTCTGACGATGTTGATGTAGCTTAAAAGTGCATCTACGTATCTATGTCGAGTTTTTGGAATAACGTACCATCTTGATTAAAAAACAGTGAAAATGAAAACTCCACAGCCTGTTTCCAGCCATTCGACCGGGTCAGGGATGTAATGAATGAAGCCCCATCTGGCAGCGAGGATAGGAATTTTGCCGGCTGCCCAAGCATGTCGCACTCCTCTGGGGCAATGAATAATGAATGACAGATGACATGAAGTGGTATTGGAGAGTTGCTGAAATGAAATATGACGGAAAACTGGAGTACCCTGTCCCGCCTCCGGTCTGTCCAGCACAAATCTCACATGGAGTCAGCGGGATTTGATTCGCGGAACCAGCGGTGAGAGGCCGGCTCAATGCCGTCTTAGCTTTGTTGCCGTGTTGACTTGAAATTCTGAAGCATTTAATGTGAAGTACAATATAAGGGAAGCCTATCAAAGATCTTGAAGATTTTTTATCAAGGAATATTTAAAATCAGTGATATTATTCACAACAGTGATCAGCTTACGAGTTCATGAATACAAGTGTTAGTTCCCGCGAACTTTATCATCAAGAGTTTAATGAAGAATTAAACCAATTTATTGACTATTAGACATGTACTTTTAACAGAGGTGCTGATATTTTTTAAATGTGTCTGCATTTGAAAGTGTTTCTAATTTGTCCTTCCAATCTAATAAAGTAATTTTTGTATTCTTTCAGATGTAATAAATTATATATATACTGACTTGGCTGACCACTTATATATAATATGTTGGTTATTCCTAACTAATTGCTATGTAAAATATGTGTCATATTGGGAGTTCCTCTGCAGGATAGGAGCAAATGAGAAAGTTTGTAAGGTCTAAATCATAAATAAAAATACTTGAATGAGTGGCTGATTTTCCAATACAGGTGCAATGATATGTATGGCAAAATGTATCACTGACCAAGGCAGATCCTAAACTCTCAACCAGTTACTGAGTTCACACTGACCACTCGGCCTTGAATTGCTGGCACACAGAGTCCATATATATTGACATTTCTTCTGGAATTTATTTTGTTTTACGATCCTCTGAAGTTGTAATTCTTTGTGTGTGTGTGTATTTCAGAGAGGAGAACTTTGCAATATTGCCCATGAACTCTAGAGAAAAGGTGCACTGCTGTACAACATGATGGTCTTCCCTCAGATTTATCTCAAAGAACATATGATGACTCATTCTGTGCACAAACTCCACCAATGTACAGACTGCAGTACTACATTTTCTCAATTAAATCATCTCAAAACACACATGTTAATACATAGTGAAACAAAGCCACACACATGTGATGTCTGTAATAACAATTTTCGACACAGATCTTCATTGATTACGCACTTGAGAATACACTCTGGGGAGAGGCCGTACCGGTGTAAGGAATGTAATAAAACGTATACACAAGCCAGTCATCTTCAAACTCATATGCTATCTCAAAGTGGAAGACGGCCGCACAAGTGTAAAGTATGTGATAGTGCGTTTTATCAACGTACTCACCTCCAGCAACATATGGCTCGTCACACTACTGAAAGGCCGTTTTCATGTGAGAAATGTCAAAAATCATTTTCACATCGGCAAGGCCTTATACAGCACGTGGCTTCTCACTCATTAGAACATCCATACCAATGTAACATATGCAATAGTGTGTTTCGCACACGACGTCATTTGCAAGTGCATATCGTAAACCATACAACGGAGCAGCCCTACTCCTGTACTCTATGCGATAAGAAGTTTAGTCAGCGTCGTAACCTGCAATATCACCAGCAACTTCACACTGCAGACCGACCATACCCTTGCAAGGAATGTAACAAAACGTTTAAGTTAAAAAAATATCTCAAAACTCACATGGTGACCCACGGTGGAGAGAGGTCATTCATATGTGATATATGCAACGGTACGTTTCTCCGTCGCAGTGCTCTCAAAACCCACATTTTAAACTACTGTGCAGCAAGGTCGCAACGTTTAAACCATGATAGTAGGGATGTATACAATTTGTAGCGTTAATCTCTGATTTTCTAATGAACAGTAGTATTCGTTTACACACAGTTGTAAAATTACCCTGTTTAGCTATCTCCCTTTGCTTTCTCACTGTTTTGTTACACTAGAATTCCTGTCTAATACTTATGCGTGAAAACAGTTACAATGCTCACGTGACGCACATACGCACTGTACCCAATCACGTGTATCCTAGGGTAGTTAACGAATGAATTCATTAAAATTCTTAGTAGCTTACACGCGCGCATGTCAGACACACTAGTCTTTTCTGGTAGATTCGCACTTTCACAAATCATTCCTCGTTTCAAGTTTTCCCGTCTTTCAGCTTTCATTCCCTCAGTGCACCGCAGCACTCTTCGGCGCTGTCCTTACAGAACTGAATTGTCACGATCGCTGCATTGCTCACTCCTAACGGCTCACTGTCTTAGCTCACACTGAATTTAACCACTCGTTCTTCATCGCTGACATGCTCTGACCTCTCTACCGCCAGATCACCCCCTTTACATAGCGAGTGTAATTGTTCCTGTATGGTCCGTTACCTCCCGCGGTAGAAGACTCTAGGATCATTGTTCTCGTAGTTTCCAGTTGGGCGTCGCGGGGTGGATTGCAGGAGCCGGCCTTGCGCTAGGCTCGTCCATAAATGATGCAGTTGGAAAGAAGGGTAGGTCATGTTACGATACAAGCGCTGGTTAATTACGCCGCCCCAAGTCGCACATTGCAATGGCGGACGCATAAACATTACAATACTTTTCTGCGTCTGCATAATCTCCTATCGCTCATGTTCGGTCATCAAGTGAGTGGCTGTCTGGTTTGGGTCATGTAACAGTCACATTACTTTCGAGAGATTGTGGGTTCGAACCCTACTATCTGCAGCCCTGAAGATACGGTTCCCATTTTCACACCAGGCACATCCTGCGGATTCGCCTAATTAAGGCTACAGTCACCTCCACCACGCTGCTAGCACTTCCCTGACCCATCGCCTGCGTAAGACCTATCTGTATTGGAGCGACGTCAAGGAAATTGTGAAAAAAGGAAGTTTTCACTCACTCACTGTTGTGCAAGGTGTTCGTGTGCTATGAAAGTAATCATGCTTATTCAAACTTTGTAAGATTTTCACAATTAAGGACAGCCTTCTGTTTTTTCAGTTTGCTTAACATCGCAAGGACACAGGTCTTACGGCTACGATGTGATAGGAAAGAAGAAGAAGAAGAAGCGACCATGGACTTCATCATGGTCAGCCTAGACATTTGACTGGTATGATACAGGGATATCACGGAAAATCATCTACAGGGCAGCTGAAAGTGGAGTTCTTACCCACACTCCCAATTGCAAGTTGATAGCTGCGTGACCTAAGCCGCGCGACTACGTGCTCGGTACGGGTGGGTATCCTTCGGAAGAATTCCATAACGCATGTGGCAGAGAAGTGTTCTAATCATATATTATTTTGTGAGCATATGTCTTAATTCATATCAAACATAGACTCTTTGTAATGCTTGCGGGAAGTTTTCAAACAACAGATGAAATTACACTGCACCTGTCACAAGCACATTAATGCAGGATGTAAGTGTGCTTCTAAACATGCGAATTCATCTCTACCTAGTCGGTTCGTAACTTCTTAAAAATGGACTGACTACCTTAACTTTTTAGAAAATCAGTGCAATTTGTATACTTGTGGATATATTTAATTTTGGAAAATTATTTAAACTAACTAATTCCTCTTCAACTAATTACTTCCACATAATTTCTGTAGGTCTCTGTGATAATTCTTGCCTACATTTTCTGCTAACCACTGGTACATATCGTCTATAAGATGTACATTTGGCTTAACTGTGAAAAACCTGTTGATTGCATCTGCCAGTCTACATATTTTGTATTGAAGGTAATATGTGTTAAGCATAAACAGTGCTAAATGATACAGACGTTTTTGATACTAAATTATGAAGTTTTATACAATTAGATTTTGAAAAATTTCTACCCTAGTACCGTACAGAGAAATGCCATTAAAGCCTATGTCATCAAAGTTACTCAAACTTCAACAGTTTCAACTTAATAAATGTTTATTTAATTTTTGACATTGTCTAGCATTTATAACATACTGCCAATTATTATTATTAGTGCAATAAAAATGATTTAGATCACTGTAATTATGTCAGTAGTTCTAGGTATTATGATGGTCTTGAATTGTTTCTTGTGCAAACCGCTGTTCTTTCCATATAAATAATTCGTTTTCGTCATACCTCTACTGCCCATATGCTATCTTTTGTTCTCTTACTATATTTTGTTCTTAATTCTACCATTGTTTATAGAACTTTCCAAATTTGTAAAGGCATTACTTTCCACTTTAAGAATTAGCTTGTGTGATGGTCTTATACTGATGAACAAAATATATATAACACTTAGGAAAACGTCAGTGTACATTTAAATCGTCAGTCAATTTTCTTCCCTTTTGTTGAATTCTTGTGCACACAGTATATA
This sequence comes from Anabrus simplex, assembly GCF_040414725.1. Classification (NCBI taxonomy): domain Eukaryota; kingdom Metazoa; phylum Arthropoda; class Insecta; order Orthoptera; family Tettigoniidae; genus Anabrus; species Anabrus simplex. Next base: position 16,339,671 of record NC_090267.1, read on the forward strand.
TTACTTCAAGATAGAAATTTACAGCTGGCCATGTCAAAATAGGATGCTGAAGTCTTGTAAACAAGATCAGCCACTGGTCCATTCTCAATTATTTAGAACATTCGTTGAATTTGCTTTTTCTTTGCGATGATTTGGAGAACTGCTAATGTTTCAGTATCGTATTTTCTACGCTACACGGCAATGCTCTACAGTAAAATCTATCCTCTTCTGTATTACTTGATAGAAGCCTTTATGATATTGTGGTTTTCAGCACACACTTCTGGTAAACCTAATAAAAGCAAAAATGTACACATACCTTATCTGCACTAGAAGCACATGAGAAGCGCTGATAAGGTACTCTTTACCCTTACGGAGTCGTTCATACCCCAATACCCTCATTTCTTGGCACTAACTACATAAAGATACATTTAAAGGAAGTTAATGTATAATGCAGATTTTCAAAAGAGACTAGCATGCGAAAATCATAAAATGCTCAATACATATACACAAAAGACCCAATCATATGTAAATTTGAAATAATTTCTCAGTTTCTGTGTTTGAGCACAAAACAAATCAATGTATCATTAGTCTTGAATTCCACCCAATATTTCTGTTATCAAACCGAAATAATTGTACGTAACATAACACTAGGTCAGAAACTTAGTCTGTATCACTTGGTCGTACACCTGAAGATTGCTAACACTTTTCAGACACATCACGCTACAATATCGACCACAGTCTTTACTTCAAGGCACTGTGATTGTTTTGTAACTCCTCGGACGTTTATTGCCTTACTTGTTAGTTTTGCCGCATTTTCCCGAATGGACTTTGGCAGTCTTTCGGTATAGACCCTTTCATGCATTGTGGGATTCACTAATTCCCACCCAAGTATACACAGGAACACTCGGCCTACAAGTTTCTTCTCAGGGTTATTTAAATAAAGTATGATATGCGCGTTACTTCCGGCAATGTCAAGATTCTGAGGAATATTGATATGTTCCTCACAATATGACTACTTTCTTCTGTATATGACTCGTCGAAATCTTCCTCACAAATTTAATCTTCTTTTAGCCTCCTGTTTTTATAGGTACACATTTTCACAGGAAATAAGACTTTCACCACTCAAGCCTGGTATGAGCACTGAGCCTGAAATTTCACAGTAGTAACCGCGTGGGGATATGACGACACCCCACGTGTGAAGAAAGTGTGTTAATGCCTGTCACAGAGATTCTAAATATAAGCACTCGCTGAACGCTTCAATTTCAAGGTCACTTTGAAAGGCATAAGCGATTACAGCAGGCTACATTAACTCGATCCCAAGATTTAGCTTAAAAATTTTGCGTGGGTTTTGTCAATATCCCACGTGACTCTTTGAAGGCTTAATTTCTTTCATGTTAACATCTGAACTTTCATCTTTCTTAATAAGATTACATACGTGATTTTGTATTACTAGGTTTGTTATAAAGTGTGTAATTGCAGTTGTCAAATGCGTTTTATTGCCAAACCAAACCCCATGGCACCATAGCCCTTGAAGGGCCTTAGCCTACCAAGCGACCCGAAGGCCTGCAGTTACAAGGTATCGTGTGGTAAGCACAACGAATCCCCTCGGCTTTCTAGACCGGGCCGCTGTCTCACCGTCAATAGCTCCGTACTTCTAATTAAGCAGGCTGAGTGGACCTCGAACCGGCCATCAGGTCAAGATAAAAATCCCTGACCTGGCCAGGAATCGAACCCGGGGCCACCGGTAAGAGGCAGGCAAGCTACCCGTACATCACGGGGCTGGCCATGTACCATATTAAATTAATAATAATTACAGAATTTGACGAGAAGAAGAGATGGAATGATAGGACACATCTTAAGACACCCAGGACTTGTGCAGTTGGTTTTGGAAGGAAGTGTAGGTGGTAAGAACGGTAGGGGTAGACCAAGGTATGAATATGACAAGCAGATTAGAGCAGATCTAGGTTGCACTAATTACGTAGAAATGAAAAGTTTAGCGCAGGATAGGATGGCATGGAGGGCTGCATCAAACATGTCTATGGACTGATGACTCAAACAACAATAATTACAGCTGGGACACATACGACCATACTGAGATAGCACATAGAGGGCTATTTGTCATACAATGACAAATGATTCAGGCTGTGTGGCACGACAGCGATGTAAGTGAACAGAACTTTAGAGGAAGAATTTGTAGACCTCTTCTATGTGAAAGGAGATGTAGTATTTGGCATATACGGTTAGGAGAATATGCCTAACTAGAAGGTGTAAAGGAGCTCTTGCATCAGCAGTAAACAATTCAGAAGGTAAGCAAGTTTAAGTTCAGCATCGCGGACTCAGTCAATTATTTCAAGATTTATATCAAATGATGATGTGCACCAAGAAACAAATCCAAATATCAAGCAACTTATGCTAAAATACGTTCGCTACCAAGTAGGACGAAAAAAATACTATACGAATTCCTTGTCAAATTTGAGGCAAATGTGTAGGTGAAAACAAGATTTGAGTTTATTTAAATGAGGCCGAAAATGCTGTTGATAGGTGAGTTGTGAACCTCGATGTAGAATTACTTCCACCCGATAATTCTAGTGAAATGTTTCTTACAAGCATCACATACAATTTTCAAAGTAGAATATCCTTTATGCCGGGACAGTATTCGTAAATATTATGTACTTCTCTTTAGTATCGATGCTCCAGGGTATATGAAAAACGTAGTCAAGTCCTATTCTAAAATGCTATAATTGACCTGTCTAGTGCATGGGCTCAGTCGCTTAGCCGAGACAATTTGCGTTGGTTTTAATGATCTTGATTGCTTTATACAAAAATCACAAATGTTACTCTTGAAGTAGGAGCGGGAAACACAGACTAAAAGAATTCGCACCTTATACTCCCGTACCTACTCCGTCCATCGTCATTCGACGAGGCAGCCGTCGTCTAGACGAGGATATGTATTGTGCTGAACATTACTCTGAACTTATCGAAATAACCACTGTTTTTGACGGGAAAGGGACGTCAATTAAACATGCACTCAGTCTCCTCTTTCAAGCAAACTGCTTGTAATTTGTTGTTCATTAACAATACATTCACATGTGTATCGAACAAATTATGAGTTTAGAGAATGTGGATATTCAAATGTCTGATACCATAAAACTGGTAGAACAATCCTAGGCCAGAACAGCTGTTGGCGCAGATATCAGAAAAATGCAAGCAAGCAAAAATTAGAACTATCCTTGAAAAACATTCTGGATGTTCTAAAGTGGTAAGTATCAAAACCACTTTGAATGAATACCATCTATGTGCTGTTTACATGATCTGAAACATTTTCTGTTCGGTCGGACAACATGGTTTGATGTGGAAAGTGTTTTACAGATTACAAATATTGTTTATACGATGAGTACTCCAACCTTTAAAACATTTAAAAATACATTGTTATTGGTTGAAACAGGTTAGTTGAAATATTAAAATAAGCATTCTATATTACTTTTCGTCCACAGAAAAACTTACATTCTATGTAAAGAATCAATGATAACTAAAATTTAGCCAGAGTATATTAAAGTATCTTTATTGTTTCAAATCACAGCTGATGCCATGCTGTAGTTAGCTGTTTTCCCAACACTGCCACCAATGTTTGCGCTTACAAGTTATAAATCTCATTCCGTATTGACAGTTATCACTTTACAATCAAAGTATTTATAAAATCCTCCTTGTCAATACAAATCAAATCACCTGTTAGACGGAACAGTGTCTATACATGTTTCAGACTATTCTCAAGGCCATCTTCGGTAGCAGAACAATTATTACATAACACAAAACAAATTAAATATCTTGACGAAGTGAAGTGACAATGATGAATGATTGATGAATTAAAAAACATATTGAGGTTCAATGCACTCTCGTCTGATAGGTCGTTCTGGATTGACAATTAAAACTTGCTGACTGTTAAAATGAAACACTGTGCTGGGCAGTGTAAAGAGATCGTCAATAACGTAGAATTAAAATAAGTGTGCAACATTTGTAATGAGAAAATGAACTATGAGTGGATGAAAAAAGTCAAAATATTGTTTTAAAAGAAAACTTTATAACTTGCAATGGTAACGCCATCCAGGCTACTAAGAAAGAATACCTATATTGTAATTTGAAGATAAAAGTTGCCAAATTAGGTACAAAGTAGAGGAGCAAAGGGGTTGCCACAGCGAGCCAATCAGAGGCCGTGGAGTGGGTCACTCGACTGCTGATGTCATAGTGCGGGAAATTTAAATTTTGGCGGGAAATTTGAATTTTTGCCCGAAATGTAATTTGTAAACAAATCCACGTGCTCTTGTTTGTAAATAAATCCACGTGCTTTTTTTGACAGCTGTCAGCGGCCATCCTTAAACAAAAGTGCGTTGCTAACCTCAGTGCTGCCATCTTTACGACGCTAAACTTTATAGCTTAGCCACGTGCTCTTCGAAGCCACGTGCTTTTTGACAGCTGTCATTCGCCATCTTTAAACAACGGACGATCGCTGACCTCAGTGCTGCCATCTTTACGGCACTAAACCTCATGGTTGCCAACTTAGACATGCAGTGGCGGGCAATTTGAAATTCCACGTGCTTTTTTGGCAGGTGTCAGCGGCTTACTTTAAACAAAGCGACGTGCTCATGTTTGTAAACAAAGCCACGTGCTTTATGACAGCTATCAGCTGCCATCTTTAAACAAGAGAGCATCATGCTGGCATCTTGAAGGGACTAAGTCCTCATGGCTACCACCTTAGGAACGTGGGTGCGCGACGTGCTCTTGTTTGTAAACAATGCTGCGTGCTTCTTTGACAGCTGTCAGCGACCGTCTTTGAAAAACAGATGATCACAAACTTCAGTGCTAGCAGGAGCCTAAATCCACATGCCTGCAACCTTAGCCATGTAGTAGCGAGCAATTTGAAAAATTCCACGTGCTTTATGACAGCTGCCAGCTCCTGCCTTAAAATACATGCACATGGCTTACTGCTATCTTGACGGAAGTAAATTTTATAGCGCAGAATTTAAATTGATCTTAACGGGATTTAGCCACGCCGCAAGCAAGCAAGCTGCCCTTCTCACCTTACTACAATCATACTTATAAAGCAATCTGCCCTTCTCAACATACTTACCGAGCTGCCCTTCTCAGCATACTATTATCTTAGTTTTTAAACCAATATGCTGTTTTCAACACTCGTCAGTCTTTGTCGACATACTTACGAAGCTGCTGTTGAGGACATGTGCAAAAGACACTTTTGTAGATAGATTTAAAAAATATATTGCTCACTGCAACAAGACTAGAATCGAACAACAAGTGTTCAGAACACAATTCAGATCATGTTTACTGCTTAGCAAAGGATGCTTCTCTTAATGAACTTAGTATCTAAACCAAGCAGCTGGCCAACGGCGCTTGCACAAGATGGCGGCTATACACCGGCACTTATAGAGAAAGCTAGCTTAGAGGCTACTGCACAATATGTCGGCTATACATAGGCTGTTACAACCTCCTCCTCCTGTGTCAAGGCATACCTTTATATTTCTATCGAACAAGTTTAAACATGCATTAATGCGTCTACGCTCTAGCAGTAGAAAATAAAAAGTGATGTCTACAAAATTTATAAACATCGCTATTCTTATTGTAGCTATCTCGATAGATTGTAACCTTATTGCTACACTGTTAAATACCTACAAAACGTGTTCAGACCACTATAGAAGAGATTGAAACATAACAAGGCTAGAATCGAACACTGTACTTAATGTCGTTAACTACAACATGTGTTCAGAACACAGATTGATGTGTTCAGATCACTAAATAAGTGATTGAAACATAGCAAGACTAGAATCGAACACTGTACTCGATGTCGTTAACTACAACACGTGTTTAGAACACTAAATCAGTGATTAAAACATAACAAGACTAGAATAGAACACGATACACGAAGTCGTTACTTAAAAACATGTGTTCAGATCATTTTGCAGAACATGTCAGGGGATACCTTTGTTCTAAGATGGATTCAAACCTAGAAAAAATAAGACTAGAATTCTGAACGTCCTCCCCCTCTTCTAGCTCTGTCAAGGCATAACTTTATATTTCTATCGAAAATACATTACTATAACAACGCGATCTTATGCATAAGGCTGTGCACATACTGCGTAATTATTTCACTCGGTAAACGATAATATACAAAATATGAATAATTATAGTAAACGTACATCTACAATGATTCGCCCAATGCAGAAATCAGAATCTCCGGAAACACATAGTGCACATAATGCGTAGCTAACACGCTCGGTAAACGATAATTTACAAAATATGAATACAGCAAAATACATCTTCAATGATTCGCCTAATGCAGAAATCAGAATCTACGGAAACACATAGTGCACATACCGCGTAGCTAACTCGCTCGTTAAATATAATTTACAAATTATGAATACAGCAAAAGTACAACTTCAATGATTTGCCTAATGCGAAAATCAGAATCGTGCGAAAACACACACTGCAAATACCGCACAGCTAACACGCTCGGTAAACGATAATTTTTCAAAATATTAATATATCAAACGTACACCTTTAATTATTTGCCTAATCCAAAAATCAGAATCTACGGAACCCGTAGTGCACATACCGCGTGACTAACTCACTCGGTAAACTATAATTTACAAATTATGAATACAACAAAAGTACAACTTCAATGATTTGCTTAATGCGAAAATCAGAATCCAGCGAAAACACATAGTGCACATACCCCACAGCTAACACGCTCGGTAAAAGATAATTTACAAAATATGAATATAGCAAACGTTCATCCTCAATGATTTGCGTAATGCGAAAATCAGAATCCACGGAAAACACATAATGCACATACCCCACAGCTAACACGCTAAGTGATTGCAAATACATCACAACACGGGTTATCGAGCAGAACACTCATATACGCATACGCATCTCTCTTTTCTTTCGAAACACACGGACAGGAACGTTGCAAGATAACACACACACAGATATATGAATTACCTATGACACTTATATGTAAAAAGGGGGGAGGAAATATTTTAAATTATATTTTTTTGCATGTAGTCTGCTCCAAGTTATAAGGACAAATGAGAACAGTACAGTGAGTTTTGTTACTGCTTGCGAAAACGTGAACTAAAGTGAAACGTCAGCACAGCAAAAATACACAGCACGTTGATCGCCCATACTCGAGTAAGAGACACACATGACGGATACTGCGATTCAAAATCCCGATGGCTTAATATCCTTAGACCTTAGGCGTTAGGAAGGGCATCCGGCCGTAAACCAAATTCTTCCGTTGTCGTCAAGAATGCTATCTTTGACTCTCGCTAAAAGCTCAGCGCACACTACGTATGTTAATGCCTCTTACTCGAAAGCGCCGAGTACACAACTAGCTCAGGGCTTCGTGGTCGTCAAATCATCCCCTCGTGTTATTCTACCGCCCTTACCGATGAAAGTGAAGAGTCTATCTAGAACACAGCTCAGTGGCCCGAGGGTTGCTAACTTACACTCTCGTAGTCCCGTGAGGTAAACCCCTCTCTTACAGCAGACAGGGGATACCGTGGTGTTATTATATCGCCCTCACCGATGAATGTGAGGAGTCTAGCTAGGACACAGCTCAGGGGCCCGAGTATTGCTAACTTACGCTCTCAAGTTAAGAGTCGGACCTCCTATCTTAGTCACCGTAGACAGGGAATACCGTGGGTGTTTTTCTACCGCCGTTACCTACAGGGAATGCGTTTAAAAGGAACAGGAGCTGAATAAGGTGAGGTCGGATTAAAGTAAAGAGTCTAGGAACAATGCTACGATTCAGCTCTGGGCCTGCCAGTGTTCTAGCAACAACTTATAAGAAAGAGTGAATTGCATGATCATAGCTACAAGAATAGTGTTATCGCTTTCGTTATGACATTACTTATAGCCCCGCCTGGTAGGTATGTTTGTTAAGGCGCTGATACCGAGGTTAGCCGGTTCGAGTCCCGCAGGGAATGTGTTTGAATGTATCACGCTGTTGATGGCGATTCATCCCTCGGATGGGAGAGTTAAGCAGAACCCTTCTCTGCCTGTTAACTTGGGAGCGACCCCTGGGGCCTTGAGCTAGCCGCTTAGAGGCGGCTGACGGTATTCCCTGCCTAGGGCCCCCTCCAGGTCTCTTCTGGACTTGAGAGTTGCTGGGCTCTTAACAACACCTACGGTATCCCCTGCCTGTTAACTTGGGAGCGACCTTCAGGGCTTTGAGCTGGGCGCTTATTTCTGTAGCCTGTTAACTTGGAATGACCCTCGGGCCTTGAGCTGAGCGTTTATTCCTGTAGCCTGTTAACATGGGAGCGACCCCTCGGGGCCTTGAGCTGGGGCGCTGTCCCTAGGTCTCTTCTGAACTTGAGAGTGTGAGTTGGTAAGCACGGATTCAATAGCAGATTCCAAAAAATGTAACAAAACAACGTGTTGTCTGTATCCCCTGCCTGGTCTACGAGAGGATTTAGGGGCTCTTAACAACGCCTACACCTGAATGTTAACTTGGGAGCAACACTTGAGGGCCTTGAGCTAGGCGCTTAGTATAAATCTCTAGGGCTCTGTGTTAGTTAGCAACTGATGTATTACTAGAATGAACTTGTTAAAACTGACTGAGCTACTATTGAGTAATTTCGTATGATACAGTTTGCAAATGCAGTTCATCCTCTCCCGACGGCGAAACTTGCTGATGGCGACATTCCAATTGATAAGCGGGTGTAGTTTTGCTACAGCATACACGCACAACTCCAGCAGCTTGTGTTTGCTTGAAACACACTCCCCCCAGCGAATCGATCAACAACGTTTTTGTAGAATTAGGTAAAAGATTACAAACACATCCCCTGTATGTAGGAAGAATAACAGCTACAGTATTTCTTGCCTGAGTATCTCCCGGGACTTACGCATCTCAGAGAGGGTAAAAACCGGTGGCGGCACATAGCCTACTCCTGCCGCACAAACACATTCCCTGTAGGTAAGGGCGGTAGAATAAAATCTATGGTATCCCCTGTCTACGGTAACTAAGAGGAGGGTTCACCTCAAGCAGCGAACTTCGGGCCCCTATGCTATGTCCTAACATTGCTTCTACTTACCTATTATATTATATTAGACATGTTTGTGAAATTAATAACTGGTTCGATAGAAGGCAATTCGGTCTTAGGAAAGGTTATTCCACTGAAGCTCAACTTGTAGGATTCCAGCAAGATATAGCAGATATCTTGGATTCTGGAGGTCAAATGGACTGTATCGCGATTGACATGTCTAAAGCATTTGATAGGGTGGATCATGGGAGACTACTGGCAAAAATGAGTGCAATTGGACTAGACAAAAGAGTGACTGAATGGGTTGCTATATTTCTAGAAAATAGATCTCAGAGAGTTAGAGTAGGTGAAGCTTTGTCTGACCCTGTAATAGTTGAGAGGGGAGTTCCTCAGGGCAGTGTTATCGGACCTTTATGTTTTCTTATATATATAAATGATATGAGTAAAGGAGTGGAATCAGAGGTAAGGCTTTTTGCGGATGATGTTATTCTCTATAGAGTGATAAATAAGTTACAAGATTGTGAGCAACTGCAACGTGACCTCGAAATGTTGTGAGATGGACAGCAGACAATGGTATGTTGATAAACGGGGCTAAAAGTCAGGTTGTGAGTTTCACAAATAGGAAAAGTCCTCTCAGTTTTAATTACTGCATTGATGGGGTGAAAGTTCCTTTTGGGGATCATTGTAAGTATCTAGGTGTTAATATAAGGAAAGATCTTCACTGGGGTAATCACATAAATGGGATTGTAAATAAAGGGTACCGATCTCTGCACATGGTTATGAGGGTGTTCAGGGGTTGTAGTAAGGATGTAAAGGAGAGTGCATATAAGTCTCTGGTAAGACCCCAACTAGAGTATGGTTCCAGTGTATGGGACCCTCACCAGGATTACCTGATTCAAGAACTGGAAAAAATCCAAAGAAAAGCAGCTCGATTTGTTCTGGGTGATTTCCGACAAAAGAGTAGCGTTACAAAAATGTTGCAATGTTTGGGTTGGGAAGAATTGAGAGAAAGAAGAAGAGCTGCTCGACTAAGTGGTATGTTCCGAGCTGTCAGCGGAGAGATGGCGTGGAATGACATTAGTAGACGAATAGGTTTGAATGGCGTTTATAAAAGTAGGAAAGATCACAATATGAAGATAAAGTTGGAATTCAAGAGGACAAACTGGGGCAAATATTCATTTATAGGAAGGGGAGTTAGGGATTGGAATAACTTACCAAGGGTGATGTTCAATAAATTTCCAATTTCTTTGAAATCATTTCGGAAAGGGCTAGGAAAGCAACAGATAGGGAATCTGCCACCTGGGCGACTGCCCTAAATGCAGATCAGTATTGATTGATTGATTGATTGATTGATTGATTGATTGATTGATTGATTGATCTGACATCACCTTGGTCAGCTCTTGTTCCTTTCAATAGCTCAGAAACTTTAAGTAATGTCATAACGAATTTTTTGTCCAACCCTTGTTCATTTACTTACGGAGTCGGGTCTGGTGCTGGCACACAGCCTACTCTAGCACCAAGGAATCTGCTTAAGGCCACTTTCGACAGATCGACCGCATGATATGCTTTCAAGCACTGCAGAGAGGATTAGAATTCCATGGAGGCTTTTAAAAATTGTTTACTACGACCTCCTCTACCCTGCTAGCCAACATTCTCATAGTAATTTTTTTTTACTCGAACCATCTAACGCCGGTGTCAGCGCCTTAACAAACATAGCTACAAGGCGGGGCTATAAGTAATGTCATAACGAAAGCTATAACAATGTTCTTGTACATATGAATTTTGCAATTCCCCCTTTCTTACAAGTTGTTGATAGAACACTAGCAGGCCCTGAGCTTAGTCGTAGCATTGTTTATAGACTCTACTTTAATCCGACCTCACCTTAGTCAGCTCATGTTTCTTTCAAACATATTCACAGTAGGTAAGAGCGGTGTCCCCTGTCTGCAGTGACTAAGAGAGGAGGTCCGAATCTTAACTTGAGAGCATAAGTTAGCAATACTCGGGCCCCTGAGCTGTATCCTAGCTTGATTCATCACTGTCATCGGTAAGGCCATAGAACAACACCAACGGTGTCCCCTGTCTGCCGCAAGAGAGGGGTTTACCTCAGGAGACTTCGGGAGTGTAAGTTAGCAATCCTCGGGCCTCTGAGCTGTGTATTAGCTATACTCCTCACATTCATCGGTAAAACCATAGAACAACACCAACGGTATCCCCTGCCTACTGTAAGAGAAGAGTTTACCTCAGGAGACAAGGAGAGTGTAAGTTAGCAACCCTCGGGCCACTGAGCTGTGTATTAGCTATACTCCTCACATTCATCGGTAAAACCATAGAACAACACCAACGGTATCCCCTGCCTGCTGTAAGAGAAGAGTTTACCTCAGGAGACAAGGAGAGTGTAAGTTAGCAACCCTCGGGCCACTGAGCTGTGTATTAGCTATACTCCTCACATTCATCGGTAAAACCATAGAACAACACCAACGGTATCCCCTGCCTGCTGTAAGAGAAGAGTTTACCTCAGGAGACAAGGAGAGTGTAAGTTAGCAACCCTCGGGCCACTGAGCTGTGTATTAGCTATACTCCTCACATTCATCGGTAAAACCATAGAACAACACCAACGGTATCCCCTGCCTGCTGTAAGAGAAGAGTTTACCTCAGGAGACAAGGAGAGTGTAAGTTAGCAACCCTCGGGCCACTGAGCTGTGTATTAGCTATACTCCTCACATTCATCGGTAAAACCATAGAACAACACCAACGGTATCCCCTGCCTGCTGTAAGAGAGGAGTTTACCTCAGGAGACAAGGAGAGTGTAAGTTAGCAACCCTCGGGCCACTGAGCTGTGTATTAGCTATACTCCTCACATTCATCGGTAAAACCATAGAACAACACCAACGGTATCCCCTATCTGCCGCAAGAGAGGGGTTTACCTCAGGGGAAAATGAGAGTGTAAGTTAACAACACTCTGGCCCCTGTGCTGTGTCCTAGCTGGACTCCTCACTTTCATCGGTAAGGGGGTAGAATAACACGAGGGATGATTGGACAACCACGAGGCCCTGAGCTAGTTGTGTACTCGGCGCTTTCGAGTAAGAGGCATTAACAGACGTAGTGTGCGCTGAGCTTATAGCGAGAATCAAAGCCTTCTTGACGACAACGCAAGAATCTGTTTACAGCCGGATGCCCTTCCTAACGCCTATGGTCTAAGGACATTAAATCATCGGAATTTTGAATCGCAGTATCCATCATGTGTGTGTCTTATTCGAGTATGGGCGAACAACTGATGCGTATTTTTGCTGAGTCACTTCCGTTTACGTTTTCACATGCAGTAGCAAAAACTCACTGTCCTGTTCTCATTTGTCCTTATAACATGGAGCTGACAACATGCAAAAATTATGATTTAATCTTTCTCCCCCCCTTTTTTACGTATTAGTGTCATAGGTAATTCATATATCTGTGTGTGTGTTATCTTGCAACGTTCTTGTCCGTGTGTTTCCAAAGAAAAGAGTGATGCGTATGCGTATATGAGTGTTCTGCTCGATAACCCGTGTTGTGATGTATTTGCAATCACTGAGCGCGTTAGCTGTGCGGTATGTGCAGTGTGTGTTTTCCCTGGATTCTGATTTTCGCATTAGGCAAATCATTGAAGTTGTACTTTTGATGTATTCGTACTTTGTAAATTATCGTTTACCGAGCGAGTTAGCTACGTAGTGTGTGCACTATGTGTTTGCGTAGATTCGATTTTTGATTAGGCAAATCATTGAAGTAGTACCTTTGTTATATTCATGTTTTGTAAATTATCGTTTACCGAGCGTGTTAGCTGTGCGGTATTTGCAGCGTGTGTGTTTTCTGTGGATTCATATTTTCGCATTAGGCAAATCATCGAAGTTGTACATTTGTTGTATTCATATTTTGTAAATTATCGTTTACCGAGCTTCTTTTCTGTCCAGTATGTATACTATGTGCTTCCGTAGATACTGATTTCTGCATTAGGCGAATCATTGAAGATGTACGTTTGCTATATTCATATTTTTAAATTATCGTTATCGAGCGAAATAGTTACGCAGTATGTGCACTGTCTTATGCATAAGATCGCGTTGTTAGAGTAATGTATGTTCGATAGAGATATAAAGCTATGCCTTGACAGATCTGGAAGAGGAGGAGGACGTTATAACAGCGTATGTATAGCCGCCATCTTGCACAAGCTGTTCAGAATTCTAGTCATAGTTTTCCTCTGTTTGAATCCATCTTCTTAGAACAAAAGTATCACCTGACATGTTCTGAACAGTGATCTGAACACTTGTTGCAAGTAACGATATCGTGTATCGTGTTCTAGTCTTGTTACGTTTTAATCACTTATTTAGTATTCTGAACGTATGTTAACGACATCGAGTACACTGTTTGATTCTACTCTTGTTATGTTTTAATCACATATTTAGCGACCTGAACAAATCAATCAGTATTCTGAACACATGTTGTAGATAACGACATTAAGTACAGTGTTCAATTCTAGCCTTGTTACGTTTCAATCTCTTCTTTAGTGGTCTGAACACGGGTTGTTGGTATTTAACAATGCAGCAATAAGGTTAGAATCTATCGGGATAGGTACAGTAAGATTAGCGAAGTTTAAAAATCTTGTAAACATAAGTTTTTTTATTTCCTACCGCTAGAGCGTGGACGCAATTAATGCATGTTTAAATTTTATCGATAGAGATATAAAGCTAAGCCGTGACAGAGGAGGAGGTCGTAACAGCCTATGTATAGCCGCCATCCTTTGCAGTAGCCTCTAAGCTATGTATATCTATAAGAGCCTGTGTATAGCCGCCATCATGTGCAAGCGCCCTTGGCAAGTAACATGATTTAAAAACGAAGTTCTTTAAGAGAAGTATCTCTTGCCGAGCAGTAAACATGTTCTGGACAGTGTTCTGAACACCTGTTGTTCGATTCTAGTCTTGTTGCAGTAAGCAATACATTTTTATAAAAGCTGGGTGGACTCAGGATATCTTATTCATAAATTAGAAGTAACAGACATGAAAGTAGCAAGAATGATTGCTGGTACAAACAGGTGGGATCAATGGCAGGAGGGTACTCGGAATGAGGAGATAAAGGCTAATTTATAAATGAACTGTATGGATGCTGTACGCATAAACTGGCTTCGGTGTTGGGGTCATGTGAGGCGAATGGAGGATGATAGGTTACCTAGGAGAATAATGGAATCTGTTATGGAGGGTAAGAGAAGTAGAGGTAGACCAAGACGACGATGTTTAGACTCGGTTTCTCACGATTAAAGATAAGAGGTAGAGAACTAAATAAGGCCACAACACTAGTTGCAAATCGAGGATTGTGGCGACGTTTAGTAAATTCACAGAGGCTTGCAGACTGAACGCTGAAAGGCATAACAGTCTATAATGATAATGTATGTATGTATGTCTATCTACAAAAGTTTCTCTTGCACATGGTCTCAACAGTGTTCTCAACAGCAGCTTCGTAAGTATGTCAACAACGTCTTAGAGTGTTGAAAACGGCATCTTGGTTTGAGAACTAAGATAATGGTGTGTTGAGAAGGGCAGTTCGGTAAGTATGTTGAGAAGGGCAGCATGCTTTATAAGTATGATCGTAGTAAGTTGAGAAGGGCAGCTTGCTTGCTTGCTGCGTCGCTAAGTCCCGTTAAGATCAATTTAAATTCCGGGCTATAAAGTTTACTCCCGTCAGGATAGCAGTAAGCCATGTGCATGCAGTTAAAAATGGCGGCTGAGAGCAGTCATGAAGCACTTGGAATTTTTCAAATTGCTCGCTACTAAATGGCTAAGTTGCAGGCATTTAGATTTAGCCCCCTGCTAGCACTGAAGTTTGTGAACGTCTTTTGTTCAAAGATGGTCACCGTCAGCTGTCAAAAAAGCACGTGGAATTTCAAATTGCCCGCCACTACATGCCTAAGGTGGCAACCATGAGGTTTAGTGCCGTAAAGATGGCAGCACTGAGGTTAGCGATTGTCTGTTGTTTAAAGCTGGCGGATGACAGCTGTCAAAAAGCACGTGGCTTTGAAGAGCACGTGGCTAAGATATAAGGTTTAGCGTCGTAAAGATGGCAGCACTGAGCTTAGCAATGCTCTGTGGTTTAAAGATGGCCTCTGACAGATTTCAAAAAAGCACGTGGCTTTGTTTACAAGCAAGAGCACCGGGCTTTGTTTACAAGCCAGAGCACGTGGCTTTGTTTACATATTCAAATTTCGGGCCAAAATTCAAATTTCTCGCGCTATCACGTCAGCAGTCACGTGACCCTCTCCGCGGCCTCTGATTGGCCTGCTGTGGGAAACCTTTTGCTCCTCTACTGGTAAAGTTTTATGTTTTTGAGAAAATGCCTAACTAATGACATCACACCCAATTTTTTGAAATTTGTAATGGAAACTCATAGAGACACTGCTAAGACCCGCGCAACCAACGAAAAACAGATAAGATTTGGATAGGAGAGAAAATTAAAATTAAATTCCTTCGAAAGAAAAATTATCTTCTTAACAATAGTCTTTACGATACTAATTTGGAAGTTTCGACCCTCGTATGACCTCTTGAATGGACTTTCTTCCATGCTCATGTCACCAATAGAGTCGATAAGGTTTTACTGAAGAAACTAAGCAATCTTGAAAAGAAGTGGGATAACTTAACAAAAACCTCTTCCCACAATATCCAAACTCGCAGAATAACGCTGAATCGTATGTTTTTCACCCGCCGGTGGTGAACCTCAATCATGTTCACCTTGAACGTAACGACTTCAGGATATTAAATAAGGGACCAAAACATAACTGGGGTACGTCCTCCAACCACGAGGATTTAATCATTACGAGGTTAGATATGAAGTTAAACGAAAGTTTCACTTAAGAAAATGGAAATTGCAACACCATGAAGGCATTGGTCGTTTATGTTGATTTTCAAGATATGGAACGATGCCATGTAGGTATGTAAACTATGTAAGTTTCAGACCCATGGGATTGTTGCTACAGGTCTCCCACATGATTGGTCGCGGAGGAATCAACTCCAGTATACTGAGATTTTCAATCAATCAATCAATGAATACTGATCTGCATTTAGGGCAGTCGCCCATGTGGCAGATTTCCTATCTGTTGCTTTCCTAGCCTTTTCATAAATGATTTCAAAGAAATTAGAAATTTATTGAACGTCTCCCTTGGTAAGTTATTCCAATCCCGAACTCCCCTTCCTATAAATGAATATTTGCCCCAGTTTGTCCTCTTGAATTTCAACTTTATCTTCATATTGTGATCTTTCCTACTTTTATAAACGCCACTCAAACTTATTCGTCTACTAATGTCATTCCACGCCATCTCTCCGCTGACAGCTCGGAACATACCACTTAGTCGAGCAGCTCTTCTTCTTTCTCTCAATTCTTCCCAACGCAAACTTTGCAACATTTTTGTAACGCTACTCTTTTGTCGGAAATCACCCAGAACAAATCGAGCTGCTTTTTTTTGGATTTTTTCCAGTTCTTGAATCAGGTAATCCTGGTGAGGGTCCCATACACTGGAACCATACTCTAGTTGGGGCCTTACAAGAGACTTATATGCCCTCTCCTTTACATCCTTACTACAGCCCCTAAACACCCTCATAACCATGTGCAGAGATATGTACCTTGTATTTACAATCCCATTTATGTGATTATCCCAATGAAGATCTTTCCGTATATTAACACCCAGATACCTACAATGATCCCCAAAAGAAACTTTCACCCCATCAACGCAGTAATTAAAACTGAGAGGACTTTTCCTATTTGTGAAACTCACAACCTGACTTTTAACCCCGTTTATCAACATACCATTGCCTGCTGTCCATCTCACAACATTTTCGAGGTCACGTTGCAGTTGCTCACAATCTTGTAACTTATTTATCACTCTATAGAGAATAACATCATCCGCAAAAAGCCTTACATCCGATTCCACTCCTTTACATATATCATTTATATATATAAGAAAACATAATGGTCCGATAATACTGCCTTGAGGAATTCCCCTCTTAATTATTACAGGGTCAGATAAAGCTTCGCCTACTCTAATTCTCTGAGATCTATTTTCTAGAAATACAGCAACCCATTCAGTCACTCTTTTCTCTAGTCCAATTGCACTCATTTTTGCCAGTAGTCTCCCATGATCCACCCTGTCAAATGCTTTAGACAGGTCAATCGCGATACAGTCCATTTGACCTCCAGAATCCAAGATATCTGCTATATCTTGCTGGAATCCTACAAGTTGAGCTTCAGTGGAATAACCTTTCCTAAAACCGAACAGCCTTCTATCGAACCAACTATTAATTTCACAAACATGTCTAATATAATCAGAAAGAATGACTTCCCAAAGCTTACATACAACGCATGTCAAACTTACTGGCCTGTAATTTTCAGCTTTATGTTTATCACCCTTTCCTTTATACACTGGGGCTACAATAGCAACTCTCCATTCATCTGGTATAGCTCCTCCGACCAAACAATAATCAAATAAGTACTTCAGATATGGTACTATATCCCAACCCATTGTCTTTAGTATATCTCCAGAAATCTGATCAATTCCAGCCGCTTTACTAGTTTTCAACTTTTGTATCTTATTGTAAATGCCATTGTTATTATATGTAAATTTTATTACTTCTTTGGCCTTAGTCTCCTCTTCTATCTCGACATTATCCTTGTAACCAACAATCTTTACATACTGCTGACTGAATACTTCTGCCTTTTGAAGATCCTCACATACACACTCCCCCTGTTCATTAATTATTCCTGGAATGTCCTGACTGCCAATTATGCTTGCCATCATGTTATCCTTAGCTGTCTTCTTTGCTAGATTCAATTTCCTAGTAACTTCCTTCAATTTCTCCTTACTTCCGCAGCCATTTCTAACTCTATTTCTTTCCAGTCTGCACCTCCTTCTTAGTCTCTTTATTTCTCTATTATAATAAGGTGGTCTTCACCATTCCTTACCACCCTTATACGGACTCTGGTGTAGCGTAGTTGACTTGCAGTCTGTGCAATGAAGTGTTCCCCGTCAAACATGTCTCGACGACAGAGAAGATCACGCTATCAACAACTGTCGAGGTTTGAGAGGGCTCTGATAATTGGGCTGTGTGGTGCTGGATTATCGCTAAGGACTGCCGCTGCACGTGTTGGCCGACAGGCATCTACGGTACAACGTGTTTGGCAGCAGTGGTCAAATGAAGGTACCCACACTCGTAGAAATGGCACAGGCCCAGCGGGACAGACAACTGTGAGAGAGGATCGCCGCATCATTCGGATGGCCCGGATGGAACCCCATGCAACAGCAGCGCAAATTCGAGCAGCTGTGGCACCCCACGTTACGCAACAAACAGTTGGTAATCGCCTGCGTGCAGCTGGCCTACGAGCCCGTGTCCCTGCAGAAGGTGTTCAATTGACCCCACAACAGCGACGTGTAAGGCTGGCCTGGTGTCGAGAAAGATCGACGTGGGTAGACGAATGGCATAGGGTCGTCTTTAGTGATGAATCGTGCTTCTGTCTTGCCCGCAGTGATCGCCGGAATCGTGTGCGCCGACGTACCAGGGAGAGGGGCCGCCCAGATCTTATTTTTGAGAGGCACACAGGGCCAACACCAAGCATTATGGTTTGGAGAGCTATTGGCTTTAATGTGAAATCACAATTAGTGCTTGTTGAAGGCACTATAACTGTTCGACAGTACGTTGATAGGGTACTCAATCGAGTGGTTGTCCCTATGATGGCGTCATTGCTAATGGGATGTTCCAGCAGGACATTGCCCGGGTTCACACTGCACGCATCTCCACAGAAGCTCTCCACGACATCACAACCTTAGAATGGCCCGCCAGATCTCCGGACTTCAGTCCTATTGAGCATGTGTGGGATATGACGGGTCAACAACTGGCCAACCGTCCTCAGCCACCCACAACTCTGGAACAACTGACCCGTGCAGTACAGCAAGCATGGGCCACAATTCCTCAGGAAGCGATCCAGGGCCTTATTGACTCCATGCCTCGAAGAATTCATCAATATTTTGTAGCTCGTGGTGGGCACGTCCTGTATTGATTGTTGTCCAAACTTGCGGTCAGAGGGACCTGAAAGTGTAATCATCGAAGCACAACCGAACGCTCGTCCTGCGTGTTCAATTGCAGCAATGTAGCACCACTCCTTCTGGGTGTTGCAATTTCCATTTTCTTCAGTGTACTTTCTTCTTTTAATCACAAACATACTGGTATACCCATTAAAGACTACGTTACCAATATACGTAATCCCGAAAAAATAAAGATAATGATTTAATATTAATCTAGGCAGGTAAAGGCAATGCCACTGTAGTTATGAAAAAAGTGAGTACGTAAGTAAAACACACTCCTCTTTTACTAATAATAATTTTAATGTAGTCAAAGAAGATCCAACTAATAGAATACAAAGAGAACTAAAATCTTTAGTTAAGAACTCTTTACCGGGCAAGTTGGCTTGCATCCGGGAGATAGCGGGTTGGAACTCCACTATCGGCAGCGCTGAAGATGGTTTTCCGTGGTTTTCTATTTTCACACCAGGCCAATTCTGGGGATCTACCTTAATCAACATCGCCTCCTTCCCATTCCTAGGCCTTTCCTATCACATCGTCGCCGTGAGACCTATCTGTGTCGGTGCGACGTAAAGCAAATAGCAAAAAACTGTTTGAAGCAGCCCACTCTTCCCTCCTTTTATTCTTGTTTAATGACCTAGAAAACCCAAAATATGGCATCATGAATCCCAAATTACCTACGGCGAAAGCATTACCGAAGGTTCACAAGGCGGATGTCCCCAAAAGGCCCGTTATTGACTTCAGAAGTAGTCCGACGTACAAAATATCTCAGTATGTTCACAATTTCCTTAAAGCATATTATTTTTCCAAGCTAACACGCCAGTTAAAAATTCCCCCAAAAATGATATTATAAAGGCTTTTGGGCTAATGCCGTGTCAAGAAAATAATGTGAAATTCTTAACATTTCGCAGAGAACTGTGCTCTGCGTCTTCAGAAGAAATCTCGACTGTCCACGAGAAAGTCTTCTTAACCAATGACACTTTGAAAGGTGGTGGTGGTGATTATTGTTTTAAGAGGAAGTACAACTAGGCAACCATCCTCTATATAACACAAATCAGAGAGAAAAATTGGAAGGGGTCCGACACTTGGAAAAATGAAGATAGCGGCCAAAGGAAGACAAGGGCCACGAAGAGCGTGAAAATGAAAGACTCCCTAGCTCTCGCAAACCTAATAGCGTCGGGGTCGGAAAAGAACAAGAGTTGACCAAGGGAGGTCGGGTAGGTTATAGATGAAAGTGAGGAGCCTGGCACAAGTAAGTGGAAGCAGTGCCAGGACTCAGCTAAGGGCCCCGTGGTCGCCAGGCCACGCTCCAAAGTTCAGAGCCCCTGAGGCCCCTTTTAGTCGTCTCTTACGACAGGCAGGGGGGACACTTTGAAATTTGGACGTTAAAATAGAAGTGGAAATGGTACGTTCATTCGACAACAGATGGCCCCCAGGACGTGGCACAAAGCTAGCAATCGAAGCGGAAGCTGACCGAACCATCACAATCAGACTAAGTGTTTCACATAACGTGTTTGCGTAACATATGACAATGACAGGTGTAAGACATAGACACAATGAAACATCCGGCGACGATGAACGTACGATATAACAGTGAAGGGATAGGGAGGGAACTACTTACGTAAATTCTTAATGGCTTGCAACCAGGTATTACTTAATGGATGCTGAAATTGTTAGGATTTCTATGTATTTCCACAGCCTCCCGTATAATGGTAACAATTCCCTAGAATTTTTCAATAGAATTAAAGATCTTACTCTACCAAAATATTACACCCTTTACTCCTTTGACATAGTCAATATGTACACAAATGTACCTATCAATAAAATCGTAAAATAGTACAAAAATAATTTAATACCAATATAAATGGTCCGTTATTGGACATTATAAATTTTCCAGCCAACTCATTCCTGGTTGCCAGCGTTTCGTCTTCGTGTGCTAGGTTGGACTTATCAGTTGGTACCTAGCACACCTACCAAGACGCTGGCTAGTGCATACCGTGGAGGCCACTGCGTAGGCTACTTGGAGCCTCCGGCAGTGCCAATGCACTATGAGTGACTTTGTCTCTTTACCAAAAGTTGATGCCTGCTAGGCCATCATGGATATTTACGTAGATTTCCTTGGATACACTCATATTATAGGCAAAGTTAATGGTATCAAACATTGGACACGCTACGTTGATGGCACTTTTTATTATCCTATATTCCCATACTAATGATAGCAATACAGTTTTTGAATTACTTAATAACCTTGGTCCGCATATACAATTTACCATATAATCCGAGAACAACAATTCCCTTAATTATCTCGATTTAACTATCACTCGCAATCAGAATAAAACTCTTCTTTTAATATTCAGAAGAATCCCACTCACACAATAACCACAATTCACCAGACTTCTCTACACCCAGGGACGCAGAAGAAGACAGCTTTTAATACTATGATTTTCAGAGGTCTTAATGTTTCTTTATCCCGTAAGAATTTTAAAAAGGATATCAACACCATTTATACAATAGCCGAAGGTAATGGTTTCAATAAAGCTTTCGTAAACGAAATCCGTAATAAATTTAAAAATTTACCCAAGACCACCTTGGAAAAATAATCTTCCCCTAAAGAGAAGTTCACCATACTTACCTTTAACCTCTTGGGTGGCCGATGCGGCGAGATCCGCGGCTACAAGTCGCTTGCTCGTTGGGGAACGCGGATATATCCGCCGATTCGAATTATACACTGACTGACAGTGACAATGCAACACCAAGGAGGAGTGGTTCGAAAGGGGTGAAAGTTGGGGAAAAAACAGAGACGGCACGGATGAATAATTGATGTTTATTTCAAACCGGTATGCAGGTTACACAATGCGCACGGCATCGACTCAGTAGGATGTAGGACCACCGCGAGCGGCGATGCACGCAGAAACACGTCGAGGTACAGAGTCAATAAAAGTGCGGATGGTGTCCTGAGGGATGGTTCTCCATTCTCTGTCAACCATTTGCCACAGTTGGTCGTCCGTACGAGGCTGGGGCAGAGTTTGCAAACGGCGTCCAATGAGATCCCACACGTGTTCTATTGGTGAGAGATCCGGAGAGTACGCTGGCTACGGAAGCATCTGTACACCTCGTAGAGCCTGTTGGGAGATGCGAGCAGTGTGTGGGCGGGCATTATCCTGCTGAAACAGAGCATTGGGCAGCCCCTGAAGGTACGGGAGTGCCACCGGCCGCAGCACATGCTGCATGTAGCGGTGGGCATTTAACGTGCCTTGAATACGCACTAGAGGTGACGTGGAATCATACGCAATAGCGCCCCAAACCATGATGCCGCGTTGTCTAGCGGTAGGGCGCTCCACAGTTACTGCCGGATTTGACCTTTCTCCACGCCGACGCCACACTCGTCTGCGGTGACTATCACTGACAGAACAGAAGCGTGACTCATCGGAGAACACGACGTTCCGCCATTCCCTCATCCAAGTCGCTCTAGCCCGGCACCATGCCAGGCGTGCACGTCTATGCTGTGGAGTCAATGGTAGTCTTCTGAGCGGACGCCGGGAGTGCAGGCCTCCTTCAACCAATCGACGGGAAATTGTTCTGGTCGATATTGGAACAGCCAGGGTGTCTTGCACATGCTGAAGAATGGCGGTTGACGTGGCGTGCGGGGCTGCCACCGCTTGGCGGCGGATGCGCCGATCCTCGCGTGCTGACGTCACTCGGGCTGCGCCTGGACCCCTCGCACGTGCCACATGTCCCTGCGCCAACCATCTTCGCCACAGGCGCTGCACCGTGGACACATCCCTATGGGTATCGGCTGCGATTTGACGAAGCGACCAACCTGCCCTTCTGAGCCCGATCACCATACCCCTCGTAAAGTCGTCTGTCTGCTGGAAATGCCTCCGTTGACGGCGGCCTGGCATTCTTAGCTATACACGTGTCCTGTGGCACACGACAACACGTTCTACAATGACTGTCGGCTGAGAAATCACGGTACGAAGTGGGCCATTCGCCAACGCCGTGTCCCATTTATCGTTCGCTACGTGCGCAGCACAGCGGCGCATTTCACATCATGAGCATACCTCAGTGACGTTAGTCTACCCTGCAATTGGCATAAAGTTCTGACCACTCCTTCTTGGTGTTGCATTTGCTCTGTCAGTCAGTGTATATTTTTTTCTCAGTTGCCTGCCTGCAGAGGTTTATTTCCTTTTTAGTAGCGTATTCTGGATGAGTCTGCCCTCTGATGTGAATTTTTTGAACTATGTTCTCCCAATACCTATGAGTTGCAACATAAAGAACGCAGCTGAGTCCGGGCAAGAACGACCTAAGGCCTAATAGCTCCGCGCTGAAGCTTTAGCTCATCGCCTAATCGTCCCTTGGATGTAATAATATTGCTGTAGGAGGGATTTCTAGAGATTATGACACTGAACAGACTTCTCTGATGACATTTTAGAACTATGACCTGATTTATTATCCCCTACCTTCACGACTGGAGTGTGTGTTTATCGCGAGTTACACAACATTTTATTATCGTACGCATCCGTAACACAGTCCTATTTCATGATTTCCGGCCAAACTGCTGAGACCAGGGTTCTATTCGATCCTTTGCCTTACTTTTTTCCGCTAAAATATGTAGTACAAATTACCGGCCCCCACTGTTAGAGGAAGACGATTTGCGTGTCATGATAAACAAAATGTTGGAATTTAGTGGGGAGAATTGTGATATTAGTGAAGTAAGTTCTGCCGAAGGGGAATTCGTAAGTGAGAGGAATTTACCTGGAAAAAGTACTGCAAGCTCGAATATACAGGATTTGGGCGTAGCTGATGCGAATGTTCAGCAGTCGCAAAAGAGATAACACGTGTTCGATTCCAGTTGATGTAGCGATCATGACAGTGACAGTTGTGACAATAATACTGATTACAATCCAACCGTTGCAAGTTCTTCGTCAACTTATACTGAAAATGGACAAAGAAATTCCCGCTTTGATCCAAATTTCCATCGTGATGTAAAAAGAGTGTTTTTAGGGAAAACAAAACTGAGCGAAACATTTTAATTACTTTCTTATGACGAGATATGCCAGAACATAGCTGAACAGACAAAAGATGCCGAGCAGGAAATCGCACATAAATCCCAGTTTAGTAAGACAAAAGGAAGGAATCGAGATCCACACCGTGTCCGGACAAATAAGGACGAAATAAAGCTTCTTATGGCCATATTGTTGCCGCAGGGGATTGTAGAGAAACCTAAATTAGGACACTATTTCTCTCAATCGCTTGTTCACTACGCCTATTTTCTATGAGCTGATGACACAGAAGATATTTTTTTCTCGCCAGATTGAGTGGCCTGGCCAGCCTCCTGACCTCAACTTGGCAGGTTCGATTCTGGCTCAGACCGGTGGTATTTGAAGGTGCTCAAATACGTCGGCCACTTGTCAGTAGATTTCCTGGCATGCAAAAGAGCTCTTGCGGGACTAAATTCTGGTACCTCAGTGTCTCCGAAAACCGTAAAAGTAGTTAGTGGGACGTGAAGCCAATAACATTATTATTATTATTATTATTACTATTAGATTTTCCTCCACAGCTTTTTACATATCTCTGACAATGAGGTGAATAATGCACAACTTCCTCCAAAAATATACGAGATAAATCCAGTATTTGACCACCTGTTAGCAAAATTTTCGGAAGCTTATACCCCTGGTGGCAAAATGTCAATTGATGACAACCTCTTGCTATGGAAAAGGTGGCTAGGGTGGAAAGTTTACATAACAAGAAAACGATCGCGTTTCGGAATGGAATTATATAAATTATGCGAAGGCGAGACAGGTTATATAACATGTAAAGGACATAACACTGTGAAGACTGTAAATACTGTAAATATTACCTTATTGTAGTGTAATATAGTCAGTTTATGTCACTTATGAATTGTAGGGAGGCGATATAAACTTGATCCCTCGAAAGCATCTCTTAAGTACATGTAAACTTTGTAAATCTACAATTTACATATACAGAAACATTTATTTACAGAAAGAAACTGCCTAAAATATTCAGGTGAAAGTTACTGTATAAACAAAAACCAGTGCTTTGCTGTTAGGAAGAAGCAATCTCGATATCACAGTGTGAATGCACTTAGCACGTTTTTGCACAAAGTATTGAAAAATTAAAATAATCCAATTTTTCAACAATTAAATACATTATATTAAAGGAAATATTTCTCTTTTGGCCCTTCAATAGTTCATTTTAGGCTAAGATTGTTTTTAATCAAGTAATTAAATATTTTCTTCAATCAGGGAAATCACTCCCCACCTGGAAGTGAGCTAGTGTGAACCAAGCTCCCCGCTTAAGGGGTTAATAATAATAATATATACTATTTCAAACATCTTTAGAGAAAAGGTTAAAAATAGCTTTCAAGACCATTCACACCAATGAAAAACATTTTTAATTTTCATACCGTCAATGGTAACAGCAAATTTGCAAACTCTGGGTATACGAATTAAAATGCCAATCTTGTTTTTCAACATACGTCGGACAAACGGGCCGTAGCTTCAATATAAGATACTCTGATCACCTCAATGCCCTGAAGTACAACCGCTACGCAGCCATGAGCAAACAATGTAGGGAGGAAAATCACAAATACACAACTATTGACCAAGATGTAAAGATCTTACACTATGAAGAGAAAGGTCCCTTACTCAATATACTGGAGAGTATTTATATAGATATTGACCAATATAATAATCCCATGTAAACCTAAATGAAATCAACGAGAAGAAAAATATAATATTGGAAACCTTTGTCCCGCTCATCTGTGAATAATTTATTAATATAAACGAGTTTCACTACCGACATTCTAGAACAAGACCCGCCCTTCACTCAACATCACCCTCCCGCAACTCACCTCATCCCTCCCCTTCGCCTCTCCCTCTCCTCTTCCCCACCCAACCGCATCACCACGGACACACGGTAATCTAAACACAAGCTCGGTTGTCAATGTGACTTGAAACTGACAAGGTCATTCCACTCGAGACGACAAATTTTTATTACAAGTAAGTGGATTGAGTTTCCTTTTCAGACAATATTTTGACTTGTTTTTCATCCACTCATAGTTCTTTCGCTCATTACAGATGTTACACACTTTTTAATCCACGTTATTGACTGTCTCATTACGCTGCTCAGCAGTGTGTTCCATTTTAACAGTCAGCAAGTTTTTATTGTCACTCAAGAACGACCTATCAGAGGAGAGGACTTCGTACCTCAATAGGTTTTTTCATTGTCATTTCACTTCATCAAGAGTTTTATTTCGTTTTGTGTTATGCAACAATTGTTCTGCTGCTGACGATGGCCTTGAGAATAGGCTGAAACATGTATAGACTCTGTTCCATCTAACGGATGATTTGATTTGTAATGACAAGGGGGATTTTACAAATACTTTTTATTGTAAAATGTTTACGTTAACATGACACTTGCACTGCTTCTGTCGCTCCATTGATACGTATATTCCCTGCGTGCACGCCTTGCAAGCGTAGTCCTAAATGTCTCAGCCCTACACAAAATGTGCTTATGTTAGTGTTTACGAGACAGCTTTCATTACAGATCTAGGTCGCCGTATACTCTGTACAATTCTAAAAATGAATATTTGAAAATCACTTTCATGCCGCAGAACCTACCGGCGTGCCTGTCTTGATGACATCACGGTGAAAATGCACAGCCTGTTTCTAGTCATTCGACCAGGTCAGGAATGAATGAAGCCCTCATATGGTGGCAAGGACCAGATCAGGAATGAATGAAGCCCTCATATGGTGGCAAGGACCAGGTCAGGAATGAATGAAGCCCTCATATGGTGGCAAGGACCAGGTCAGGAATGAATGAAGCCCTCATATGGTGGCAAGGACCAGGTCAGGACTGAATGAAGCCCTCATATGGTGGCAAGGACCAGGTCAGGAATGAATGAAGCCCTCATATGGTGGCAAGGACCAGGTCAGGAATGAATGAAGCCTTCATATGGTGGCAAGGACCAGGTCAGGAATGAATGAAGCCTTCATATGGTGGCAAGGACCAGGTCAGGAATGAATGAAGCCTTCATATGGTGGCAAGGACCAGGTCAGGAATGAATGAAGCCCTCATATGGTGGCAAGGACCAGGTCAGGAATGAATGAAGCCTCCATATGGTGGCAAGGACCAGGTCAGGAATGAATGAAGCCTTCATATGGTGGCAAGGACCAGGTCAGGAATGAATGAAGCCTTCATATGGTGGCAGGGACCAGGTCAGGAATGAATGAAGCCCTCATATGGTGGCAAGGATCAGGTCAGGAATGAATGAAGCCCTCATATGGTGGCAAGGACCAGGTCAGGAATGAATGAAGCCTTCATATGGTGGCAAGGACCAGGTCAGGAATGAATGAAGCCCTCATATGGTAGCAAGGACCAGGTCAGGAATGAATGAAGCCTTCATATGGTGGCAAGGACCAGGTCAGGAATGAATGAAGCCCTCATATGGTGGCAAGGACCAGGTCAGGAATGAATGAAGCCTTCATATGGTGGCAAGGACCAGATCAGGAATGAATGAAGCCTTCATATGGTGGCAAGGACCAGGTCAGGAATGAATGAAGCCCTCATATGGTGGCAAGGACCAGGTCAGGAATGAATGAAGCCCTCATATGGTGGCAAGGACCAGGTCAGGAATGAATGAAGCCCTCATATGGTGGCAAGGACCAGGTCAGGAATGAATGAAGCCTTCATATGGTGGCAAGGACCAGGTCAGGAATGAATGAAGCCCTCATATGGTGGCAAGGACCAGGTCAGGAATGAATGAAGCCTTCATATGGTGGCAAGGACCAGGTCAGGAATGAATGAAGCCCTCATATTGTGGCAAGGACCAGGTCAGGAATGAATGAAGCCTTCATATGGTGGCAAGGACCAGGTCAGGAATGAATGAAGCCCTCATATGGTGGCAAGGACCAGGTCAGGAATGAATGAAGCCTTCATACGGTGGCAGGGACCAGGTCAGGAATGAATGAAGCCCTCATATGGTGGCAAGAACCAGGTCAGGAATGAATGAAGCCCTCATATGGTGGCAAGGACCAGGTCAGGAATGAATGAAGCCCTCATATAGTGGCAAGGACCAGGTCAGGAATGAATGAAGCCTTCATATGGTGGCTAGGACCAAGTCAGAAATGAATGAAGCCCTCATATGGTGGCAAGGACCTGGTCAGGAATGAATGAAGCCCTCATATGGTGGCAAGGACCAGGTCAGGAATGAATGAAGCCTTCATATGGTGGCAAGGACCAGGTCAGGAATGAATGAAGCCCTCATATGGTGGCAAGGACCAGGTCAGGAATGAATGAAGCCTTCATATGGTGGCAAGGACCAGATCAGGAATGAATGAAGCCTTCATATGGTGGCAAGGACCAGGTCAGGAATGAATGAAGCCCTCATATGGTGGCAAGGACCAGGTCAGGAATGAATGAAGCCCTCATATGGTGGCAAGGACCAGGTCAGGAATGAATGAAGCCCTCATATGGTGGCAAGCACCAGGTCAGGAATGAATGAAGCCTTCATATGGTGGCAAGGACCAGGTCAGGAATGAATGAAGCCCTCATATGGTGGCAAGGACCAGGTCAGGAATGAATGAAGCCTTCATATGGTGGCAAGGACCAGGTCAGGAATGAATGAAGCCCTCATATGGTGGCAAGGACCAGGTCAGGAATGAATGAAGCCTTCATATGGTGGCAAGTACCAGGTCAGGAATGAATGAAGCCCTCATATGGTGGCAAGGACCAGGTCACGAATGAATGAAGCCCTCATATGGTGGCAAGGACCAGATCAGGAATGAATGATGCCCTCATATGGTGGCAAGGACCAGGTCAGGAATGAATGAAGCCCTCATATGGTGGCAAGGACCAGGTCAGGAATGAATGAAGCCCTCATATGGTGGCAAGGACCAGGTCAGGAATGAATGAAGCCCTCATATGGTGGCAAGGACCAGGTCAGGAATGAATGAAGCCTTCATATGGTGGCAAGGACCAGGTCAGGAATGAATGAAGCCCTCATATGGTGGCAAGGACCAGGTCAGGAATGAATGAAGCCTTCATATGGTGGCAAGGACCAGGTCAGGAATGAATGAAGCCCTCATATGGTGGCAAGGACCAGGTCAGGAATGAATGAAGCCTTCATAAGGTGGCAAGGACCAGGTCAGGAATGAATGAAGCCCTCATATGGTGGCAAGGACCAGGTCAGGAATGAATGAAGCCTTCATACGGTGGCAGGGACCAGGTCAGGAATGAATGAAGCCCTCATATGGTGGCAAGAACCAGGTCAGGAATGAATGAAGCCCTCATATGGTGGCAAGGACCAGGTCAGGAATGAATGAAGCCCTCATATGGTGGCAAGGACCAGGTCAGGAATGAATGAAGCCTTCATATGGTGGCTAGGACCAAGTCAGAAATGAATGAAGCCCTCATATGGTGGCAAGGACCTGGTCAGGAATGAATGAAGCCCTCATATGGTGGCAAGGACCAGGTCAGGAATGAATGAAGCCTTCATATGGTGGCAAGGACCAGGTCAGGAATGAATGAAGCCCTCATATGGTGGCAAGGACCAGGTCAGGAATGAATGAAGCCTTCATATGGTGGCAAGGACCAGATCAGGAATGAATGAAGCCTTCATATGGTGGCAAGGACCAGGTCAGGAATGAATGAAGCCCTCATATGGTGGCAAGGACCAGGTCAGGAATGAATGAAGCCCTCATATGGTGGCAAGGACCAGGTCAGGAATGAATGAAGCCCTCATATGGTGGCAAGGACCAGGTCAGGAATGAATGAAGCCTTCATATGGTGGCAAGGACCAGGTCAGGAATGAATGAAGCCCTCATATGGTGGCAAGGACCAGGTCAGGAATGAATGAAGCCCTCATATGGTGGCAAGGACCAGGTCAGGAATGAATGAAGCCTTCATATGGTGGCAAGGACCAGGTCAGGAGTGAATGAAGCCCTCATATGGTGGCAAGGACCAGGTCAGGAATGAATGAAGCCCTCATATGGTGGCAAGGACCAGGTCAGGAATGAATGAAGCCCTCATATGGTGGCAAGGACCAGGTCAGGAATGAATGAAGCCCTCATATGGTGGCAAGGACCAGGTCAGGAGTGAATGAAGCCCTCATATGGTGGCAAGGACCAGGTCAGGAATGAATGAAGCCCTCATATGGTGGCAAGGATAGTGGTTGTACCGGTTGCCGAAGCCAGTCTCTCTCCTCTGGAGCAATGATTAAAGACTGGCAAGCGAAATTATATCGGAGAGCGTAACTGGAATGGGTCCGACTCAATGGCTGATTGGTCAGCGTTGAGGTCTTCGGTTGAGAGGGTCCCGGGTCGATTCAGGCCGTTTCGGGGATTTTAGTTGCGTCTGATTAATTCTTCTTCCCCGGGACTGGGTGTTTGTGATTGTCCCAACATTTTCCACTTCATATGCAGACAACAAAGAAGAAAACCTTATTAACTAACTAGCTGAACCCGTGCTTCTCTACGGAATTCTACATTGTATACAGTGTACACGTTGTGAGCAAGACTGTAGCTCTTAACGTTACCCTAGAAACGCGACGGGGAAGTCTTTTCTGAAATGAATACTGGGTCAGGAAATGTTCATTGTAATGGCAGGCCAGCTTGTCTAACATCAGTCACAATCAGGTTGGGGAGTATTCATTATAATAGCAGACACTCGCTCTCCACCTGCCTTATTACATCCTAAGAAAGAGTGTCGTAGTAGCTTTCCCAACTGAAATGAACAAAGGACATTACAATGACGTTAGTAGGAATGGCGCGATTAAAAGCAATGCTTTCATATGAAATACTCGATCAAATGAAAAACCACACATTTTCTCACTTTTGACGAGCATTACTACGCTGCAGATCTAACAGTCCAAAGTTCCAGAGCTGGAATGACCAAGCCGTAGACAGCTGTGAGCCGTCAACACTCTTCGTCATTTTTCGGTGGGTGGGGGGCGTAGAGGGGAGAGTCTAAGGGCACTAACTATGCCCTTTCACTAATCTGTTCCCTAGGAGTACCCGATGAGTCAGAAAATCTCAATTCATACATTGGTGGTGGAAAGAACTATCTGACTTGGAGGCGAATTTTTCCTCCAAGACAGAGGAGAAACCAGTCTTCACTGCTAATTTGGAATAAAACGAATGTAGAATTTTATAAAGAAGATTTTGTCTTTTCAGGGTTGAATGTTTAGTTATTTAGTGAATTGTGGTGCTATAATTTGGAATCGGCCTTAATAGTAATTCTTTTTGCTAGTGACTTTACGTCGCACCGACGCAGTTAGGTCTTATGGCGAAGATGGGATAGGAAAGGCCTAGCAGTTGGGAGGAAGCGACCGTGGCCGTAATTAAGGTACAGCCCGAGCATTTGGTTAGTGCGAAAATGGGAAACCACGGAAAACCATCTTCAGGGCTGCTGAACCCACTATCTCCCGGATGCACACAGCCTTATCGCACTCCCGATTCGTCCGGTAAACATTAATTCTAGACCAGGGCACACTACTACTATTACTAAGTGAGTCTCTGTCGTGAATGTACACACTGCTCATTCAAAACAGCCGGTCAGAGTAGGGATCAGTGTTTTACGTACATGCAGAATCAGGAATCAGGGGAGTGGCATGTTAAAGAAGAAAGTTTTCCAACTCCCCAGCTATTTCCCATCAATATTTAATCAGGCTGTTATACTCGGTACGCAGCAGCATTCCCATCTATCGGAGTTGAGTGGCACCATGGAATGTTATTGTTGATCAATGTTATGCGCTTTCGATTTTGTAGGCCTTCAAATTTACTTTTCTTCCGACTCTGAAATACCACTCTGATCAAAGTCGGTACAGTAAAACTTAATAAAACATAAATGACCGGAAATTGTAGCATCTATAACCTTTGTGATGTAGTACTTTTCGATGGGATCAATAACATAGGTAGACCTATTTAAAAATAAATTTTAGGTGCCTTCCCCTAAACTACAACTCATCCTGGGTGAATAAAATTGTTTATAGCTTAGACTGTAGTTTCTCCCCGACTCTGTATACCGATTTTCAATAAATTCTGTTAACCCATATTATCGTGGCTCGGCACTGATATGAACTTAGCAACAAAAATACATCTTCATGAATATCTGTGTTATCATAGCCGGTGCGATAAAAATGTATAAGACATAAATGATCGGATATTTAATTATATATAACTTTAGTTATGTCGTATTTATCGATAGGACCACTAATAATATAAATATTTGAGAAGTAAATTTTAGGCTTTCCCCCTAAACTACCATTTCTCTCAGCGTGAATAAAATGATTTATAGCCTAGATTGTAGTGACTCTTCCCCCGACGTTATTCCTTTCGGCCGTTTTTTCGTGATGCATGTACATACATACATACATACATACATACATACATACATACATACATACATACATACATACATACATACATACATACATACATACATACATACATACATACATACATACATACATACATACATACATACATACATACATACATACATACATACATACATACATACATACATACATACATACATACATACATACATACATACATACATACATACATACATACATACATACATACATACATACATACATACATACATACATACATACATACATACATACATACATACATACATACATACATACATACATACATACATACATACATACATAATACATACATACTTACAGAAAGGAAATTACGGAAAAGTAAAAAGTGCATTTCCTTGTTACTGTGGACATGACCGATATAGAAATACCATTATTTTCAAATTCTGAGCAATGTACAGAGAAAACTCTTATTTTTTATATATATATATAGATTGTCTAATCAATCACTACATTACCAACCACCACAGGAACAAGCAATATTAATTACATCCCTCCATATATGGTTGGCATCAGGAAGGGCATCTGGCCGCAAAACAGGCCCAAATCCACATGTTCGACACAGTTCGCACCCGCGACCCCACATAGGTGGGAAAAGCGACGGAAGAGGAAAGACGTGTAGGTGGAATGAAATATGACAGGGAAAACCGTAGTGCCCGGAAAATACCTCTCCCGCCTGCGCTTTGTCCAGCACAAATCTCACAGTGCAAACACCAGATTCTGCACGAATGGCAGGGTTATTATTAAACAGGCTGCATGAAGGACATCCAGGGTTATGCGCATGAATACCTCAGTAACTTAGACATTATCTGAGTTACAGTAAGAAATTTCGTACACATTGCTCTTAGCTGCAAACATTAATCAGTTTATTAAAAAAAAACATTTATGAAAAGAGACTCTTTCAAATTTTTGATATTGGTTATATGGAAGTACCTTGTAATTTTGTTTAGTGATTTTATTGATTAAATCCATTTTCGATTTCATGGGTATGTAGATTTCTTAATTAAATGACATTTTCATTATGAAAATTAGAAACATCATTATATATAAAGTTTAAATTCCACAAAAATATCACATGTTGTAATTTTGCTTGCAGAAATATTTTTAACAGGGTCTAGCTTACTTATATACCCAGTTTCAAATTGATATCTACAACAGTTCAAGCGAAAAATGTACATTTGTCATGAATAAAGAGGGCATCCGGCAAATGACAATTGAAGTTAAGCGAGGTATCCATACTAATTGTCTCAACTCACCAACGTTCAATCAATCACTACTGATCCGCATTTAGGGCAGTAGCCCCCGTGCAGATTCCCTGTCTGTTGTTTTGCTAGCCTTTTCATAAATGATAGAAAAGAAATTGAAACCTAATTGAACATCTCCCTTGGTAAGTTATTCCAAACCCTAACTCCCTACACATGAACATTTGGCCCGATTTGACCTCTTGAATTCCAACTTTATCTTCATATTGTGATCTGTCCTACATTTTTTTTGCTAGTGGCTTTACGTCGCACCGACACAGATAGGTCTTATGCTGACGATGGGACAAAGAAGGGCTAGGAGTGGGAAGGAAGCAGCCGTGGCCTTAATTAAGGTACAGCCCCAGCATTTGCCTGGTGTGAAAATGGGAAACCACGGAAAACCATCTTCAGGGCTGCCGACAGTGGGGTTCGAACCAACTATCTCCCGAATACTGGATACTGGCCGCACTGCAGCTATCGAGCTCGGTATCCTACTTTTAAAGACACCACTCAAACTTATTAATTTACTAATGACATTCCACGCCATCACTCCACTGACAACTCCTAACGTACCACGTAGTCAAGCAGCTCGTCTCCTTTCTCCCATGCCTTTCCAGTCCAAACTTAGCAACATTTTTGTAACGGTATTCATTTAACGGAAATCACCCAGAAAAAATTCGAGCTGCTTTTCTGTGGATTTCTTCCATTTCATCAATCAAATAATCCTGGTGTGGGTCCCATACACTGGAAACATATTCTTCTTGGGGTCTTAGCAGAGAATTATGCGCCCTTACTACAACCCGTAAATACTCTCATAACTATATGCATAGACCTCTACCCTTTATTTACAACCCCATTTATGCGATTGCCCAAATGAAGATCTTTCCTTATACACTGACTGACAGAGCAAATGCAACACCAAGAAGGAGTGGTCAGAACTTTATGCCAATTGCAGGGTAGACTGACATCACTGAGGTATGCTCATGATGTGAAATGCGCCGCTGTGCTGCGCACGTAGCGAACGATAAATGGGACACGGCGTTGGCGAATGGCCCACTTCGTACCGTGATTTCTCAGCCGACAGTCATTGTAGAACGTGTTGTCGTGTGCCACAGGACACGTGTATAGCTAAGAATGCCAGGCCGCCGTCAACGGAGGCATTTCCAGCAGACAGACGACTTTACGAGGGGTATGGTGATCGGGCTGAGAAGGGCAGGTTGGTCGCTTCGTCAAATCGCAGCCGATACCCATAGGGATGTGTCCACGGTGCAGCGCCTGTGGCGAAGATGGTTGGCGCAGGGACATGTGGCACGTGCGAGGGGTCCAGGCGCAGCCCGAGTGACGTCAGCACGCGAGGATCGGCGCATCCGCCGCCAAGCAGTGGCAGCCCCGCACGCCACGTCAACCGCCATTCTTCAGCATGTGCAAGACACCCTGGCTGTTCCAATATCGACCAGAACAATTTCCCGTCGATTGGTTGAAGGAGGCCTGCACTCCCGGCGTCCGCTCAGAAGACTACCATTGACTCCACAGCATAGACGTGCACGCCTGGCATGGTGCCGGGCTAGAGCGAATTGGATGAGGGAATGGCGGAACGTCGTGTTCTCCGATGAGTCACGCTTCTGTTCTGTCAGTGATAGTCACCGCAGACGAGTGTGGCGTTGGCGTGGAGAAAGGTCAAATCCGGCAGTAACTGTGGAGCGCCCTACCGCTAGACAACGCGGCATCATGGTTTGGGGCGCTATTGCGTATGATTCCACGTCACCTCTAGTGCGTATTCAAGGCACGTTAAATGCCCACCGCTACGTGCAGCATGTGCTGCGGCCGGTGGCACTCCCATACCTTCAGGGGCTGCCCAATGCTCTGTTTCAGCAGGATAATGCCCGCCCACACACTGCTCGCATCTCCCAACAGGCTCTACGAGGTGTACAGATGCTTCCGTGGCCAGCGTACTCTCCGGATCTCTCACCAATCGAACACGTGTGGGATCTCATTGGGCGCCGTTTGCAAACTCTGCCCCAGCCTCGTACGGACGACCAACTGTGGCAAATGGTTGACAGAGAATGGAGAACCATCCCTCAGGACACCATCCGCACTCGTATTGACTCTGTACCTCGACGTGTTTCTGCGTGCATCGCCGCTCGCGGTGGTCCTACATCCTACTGAGTCGATGCCGTGCGCATTGTGTAACCTGCATATCGGTTTGAAATAAACATCAATTATTCATCCGTGCCGTCTCTGTTTTTCCCCAACTTTCATCCCTTTCGAACCACTCCTCCTTGGTGTTGCATTGTCACTGTCAGTCAGTGTATTAACACCTAGGTACTTACTATGATCCCCAAAAGGATCCTTCATTCAATAGACGCAGTAATTCAAACTAAGAGGACTTTTCCTTTTTGTGAAAGTCACAACCTGACATGTAACCCCATTTATCATCATACCATGGCCTACTGTACATCTCACACAATATTATCGAGTCATTTCGTAGTTTCTCACAATCTGTTAACTTATTTATTTCTCTATACAGAATAATACCATCCGTAAAATGGCTCATCTCTGATTCTACTCGTTTACTCATATCACTTTTGTGTACAAGAAAACATGAAGATCCAATAATACTGCCTTGAGGAATTCCCCTCTTAATTACTACAGGATTACTCTAATTCTGTGAGATCTATTTTCATGAAACATAGCCACCCGTTCAATTACCCCTTTGTCTAGTCCAATTGCACACATTTTTTACAGTAGTCTCCCATGTTCTTATCTATCAGATGCCTTAGATAGGTCAATCGCAATACAGTCCATTTGACCTCCTGAATCCAAAATATCTGCTATATCTTGCTGGAATCCTACGAGTTGACCTTCAGTGGAATAAACTTTCCAAAACACGAACTACCTTCTATTGAACCAGTTATTAATTTCGCAAGCATGTTTAATATAATCGGGAAAGAATGCTTTCCCAAAGCTTACATGCAATGCATGTCAAAATGACTTGCCTGTAATTTTCAACTTTATGTCTATCAGCCCTACCTTCATACACAGGGGCTATTACAGCAACTCTCCATTCACTTGGTATAGCTCCTTTACGAAAACTATAATCAAATATGTTCTTCAGATATCTTACTAACTACATCTGTTTTTCAAGTTCTCAAACATTGTATCTTATTGTAAATGTCATAAATGTTGTAAATGTCATCATAGGTAAATTTAAATACTTCTTTAGTATTAGTCACCTCTACTAACTGGACGTTATTCTTGTAATTAACAATATTTACATCCTGCTGACTGAACGCTTCTGCCTTTTAATGATCATTGCATGCACATTCCACTTGTTCTTCAATGATTCTTGGAATGTCCTTCTTTGAACCCCTTTCTGCCTTAAAGTACCTATACATATCCTTCCATTTCTCAGTAAAATTTGAATGACTGCCAATTTTACTTGCCATCATGTTATCCTTAGCTGACTTCCTTGCTAGAATCAATCTACTAGTAAGTTCCTTCAATTTCTCCTTACTTCCACAGCCATTTCTAACTATATTTATCTAACCTGCCCCTCCTTCTTAGACTCATTACTTCTCTGTTGTAATTTAGTGGGTCTTTACCATTCGTTACCACCTTCAAAGGAACAAACCAGTTTTCACATTTCTCAACAATTGCTTTAAACCTCTCTCAGAATTTCTTTACAGTTTTCATTACCGTTTTCCATCTTGGTTACTTTTTTAAACTCCCTCATGCCTGTTTTATCAGCCATATGGTACTGTCTAATAGCCCTACTTTTAACACATTACACACATTAATTTTTTAACTACGACAAAAACAGCTTTGTGATCACTACTACCATCTATTACTTCAGTTCCAATATGTAGCTCATCTTGTTTCACCAGTACCACGTCCAGAATATTCTACCCTCAAGTTGGTTTCATACCGAGTTCGATAGCTGCAGTCGCTTAAGTGCGGCCAGTATCCAGTCATCGGGAGATAGTGGGTTCGAGCCCCGCTGTCGGCAGCCCTGAAAGTGGTTTTCCGTGGTTTCCCATTTTCACACCAGGCAAATGCTGCGGCTGTACCTTAATTAAGGCCACGGCCGCTTCCTTCCCACTCCTAGGCCTTTCCTACCCCATCGTCGCCATAAGATCTATCTGTGTCGGCGCGACGTAAAGCCACTAGCAAAAAAATTGGTTTCATCACCTTCCAAATCAGCTGTCCTTCCCATATTACAGTAACTTATTTGCCATTGGTTGGTCATGCTTCCCGTCGTTTGATTACCTTCCCAATTTACATTTGGTAAATTGAGATCACGCGCTACAATCACGTTCCTTTCCACATCGCTTCCCACATAACTGATTATCTTATCAGATTATTCCGAAGAAGAGTCCGCGCTACCCTTTCCCGGCCTGGACACTCCAAGCACATGAATTTGCCTATTATTTTTAGATATGAGCTTTAAACTCAGAATTTCATGCTTTTCATCTTTAACATTTTCATAGCTTACAAATTCTTCTTTTACCAGAATGAATACTCCCCCCTCTTGTCATCCCTATCCTGTCTCTAAGATACACACTCCAATTTCGTGAGAAAATTTCTTCATACATTATATCATTTCTCAGCAATAACTCAATTCCTCTTACACTATCTGGTAATTGTATATCTGCACTGCCGAAAAATGTAGTACACCTGGAAAGACGACATCGATTTTGATCCGACGACGGTAGATGCCACCTGGGGAGAGTAGATTTATTGATAATGGTTTCAACGTCGTCCGCCAACAGACAGCGTAGTGACATAGCTGCCAGAGCGCCATCTGCGTGTACCTGTAATAGGGAATGTTTGCAGCCATGAGGCGTAGTATGGTGTAAACGTGTGAAGCAAACATGCACTCGTGCTTCCTACAGCCAACCGACCGAGTGGCGGGACAATTGCCACACAAGTTGGACGTGCTGCGTCAGTTGTGCAGCGATACTGATTGCAATGGTCAAGTGAACATTCTCAGACCCGTAGACAAGGTTCTGGACGTCCACGCAATACAGACGCCCGCCAAGATCGTCGTATTGTAAGGGCAGCAGTTGCAGATCGTACAGCTACCACAGCACAACACTAGCAGTGGGACCACGGGCACGCACACCTCTAGCCCGTCTTCCACTCATGCCACAGCATCGATGTGCACGTCAGAGGATCACTTAGAAGATGAAATGGCGGGCCGTGGTCTTCAGCGTTGAAAGCAGATTCTGCCTGCAAGCAAGTGATAGTTGTTTGCGCGTACGACGTAGTCCTGGCGAGCTCTCTTTCGTAGAGTTCATTTATCCGAGACACACTGGCCCACCCCAGGCCTTATGGTCTGGAGTGCGCTAAGCTACAAATCACGTTCACCTTTGATGTTTGTGGGAGGAACGCTGGCCAACGCCCGAACGTGCAGAATGTTGTAAGGCCCGTCATTTTGCCATTCATGCAACAGGAAAGTGATGTGTTATTCCACCAGGAAAATGCTCGCCCGCACACTGCACGAGAAACACAACGTGCGCTGCAAGACGTGCAGAAACTCTCCTGGCCATCTCCGGAGTTGTATCCCATCGAGAATGTGTGAGATATGATGGGACGACAAATTACGCGTGCGACTCGTCAACACAACTCTTGCAGAACTACGTGAACAAATCAAACAGGCGTGGAATAATGTATCGCAAGACAGTATTCGCCATCTATACGATCGAACGGATGCCAAAATCAGAGTCTGCGCTGCCACTCGTGGATGACACACCACGTACTAATATGGGTGTTTCAGCATGAATTGGCACCTGGTACCTCAGTACCACCGGAGTCATTGCTCTGCAAATGTAATCATTTCATATATTCTATATGCACTGTTTCAACGCTAAATGTTGAGGGAATTGGAAAACTATAAGAGGATGTGCTCTTTTTTCCGACAATGTATTAAGTTGCAGTTCAACTTTAACGTTTTTATGTCATCCGCACTTGACTTCCAGATCCCTGTAGCATTATCACAGCTCCGAAGACCACCCCGTTCCCCTGAATGTACCTACCCATAACCCTTCTAAACAAATTCGCTAAATTATACGTACCACTGCGGTTCATGTGAAGACCATCTGTGCGCATATCCCGTTTCCTACCCACCCATTAGGATCTACAAATCTCACTCCTACTTTCCCACATACCCACTCCATGGTCTTATTTAAATCCCAATCACCTTCCAGTCAGTATCCCTCCTACACACTATTCCACTGATAACAATCACCGTTTCCTAAAACTCCACCTTTACAGCATTTACCAGGTCCCACACATCCCCAACTATGTTCGTACTTATATCAGCTTGTCTTACGTTGTTAGTACCAACGTGAAACACTACCACCTTCTTCTATCCCTCCTCCTTCTCTTCTATTTTCCTCAACATCTGCCTTAACCTAATTCCTGGATAACACTCTACCCTGGTACCCTTTCCTCCATACACTTTCCCGAAAGATGTAACAAGGGAATCCTCCAAGATAAGAGTCTCAACCCCACGCACCTCACTTGATCCTCTCCCATCCTGGTCAGCCCTACCTATCCTGACGCCTGCAGAATCTACTTCCTCCTCCCTTTTCTCCATCCCATGAACCTCTTCCACCTTTTCCCCTATATTCTACTAAACATCTTTGTCCGACTTGTTGGCTGAATGGCCAGCGGACTGGCCTTCAGTTCAGAGGGTCCGGGTTCAATTCCCGGCCGGATCGGGGATTTTAATCGCTTCTGGTTAATTCTTTTGGCTTGGAGAGTGGGTGTTTGTGTACGTCCCAACACTCCCCTCTTCATATTCATACAACACACTACACTACCAACCACCACAGAAACACGCAATAGTGATTACATCCATCCATATAGGGTTGGCGGCAGGAAGGGCTTCCGGCCGTAAAACAGGGCCATATCTACATGTGCGACGCAGTTCACACCCGCGACCCCACACGTTTGGGAAATGCGTTAGAAAAAGGAGAAGAAAATATTCTACTCTACATTTCCCTTGCCTCCCTTTTCCTTCCTTCCTACTTCCACAATTCTCAGAAAGAGTCCTGTTCCTCATCTTTCTTCTATTGTTCTATCTGCAGTGACTCGTACCGATTTCTCACAGACATTAGTCCTGAATTCTGATCCTGAATAGAGCACCTAGCCTGTAATGTTCTTCCCCTTTAAAACATTACACCAGCTCTCTTCTAGAATTCCCCCTTTCCATCCCATCCCTCATTCACACCTACTGTATCCTGTTAATTTGTTTAAGAGAGGCTTACTTTCCTTCCTGTCCTCTGGGAGAATCTTAATTATCTCCCTCAAACTCTCCAAATCCTCCCTCATACTCCTTAATGCCTTGCCACACCCACAGTTCCTACACTTGCACTCCTTAGTCATTTTTACGGAATAATGAAAAGAAAAGGGTTATAGCGAAGTACATTCAGGGAAACAAGTTAGTCTAAGGAACGGTGACAAGGGTACGGAGATCTGGAATTCAAGTAGGGAAGACGTAAAAATGTTAGTGTTGAATTGTAGAAGTATTCTAAAGGAAGGAATAGATATATACTTACCAGTGATTGTAATGTGAGTTGAGGCAAGGCTCAGAAATGATATAATGGATGAAAAAAAATTCTCACGGAACTGGAGGATGTATCGTAGGCAGAAAATAGAAATGGCAGGGGGAGTATTCATTCTGGTGAAAGAAGAATTTGTAAGCTACGAAAAATCCGGAACTACTTTATAACATAATAAGGTATGTGGAAAACGATATGGAAAGGAACGTGATTGTAGCGGATGATCTCAATTTACTAAATGTCAATAGGGAAGGTAATGCAAACGGCAGGAAGCATGACCATCAAATGGCAAATAAGTTACAGTAATATGGGAAGGACAGCTGATTCAGAAAGTGATGGGACCAACTACAGGGAAGAAATGCTGGACGTGGTGCTGGTAAAACCAGAAGAGCTCTATAGTGAAACCGAATTAATAGATGGCATTAGTGATCACGAAGCTGTTTATGTCGATGTCTATATAAATTAAATCGTATCGACCATGTGTCTGTCTGTTTGTCCTGAGTTTTTATACTATGAAAACTATTGGATATACACTGACTGACAGAGCAAATGCAACACCAAGAAGGAGTGGTCAGAACTTTATGCCAATTGCAGGGTAGACTAACGTCACTGAGGTATGCTCATGATGTGAAATGCGCCGCTGTGCTGCGCAAGTAGCGAACGATAAATGGGACACGGCGTTGGCGAATGGCCCACTTCGTACCGTGATTTCTCAGCCGACAGTCATTGTAGAACGTGTTGTCGTGTGCCACAGGACACGTGTATAGCTAAGAATGCCAGGCCACCGTCAACGGAGGCATTTCCAGCAGACAGACGACTTTACGAGGGGTATGGTGATCGGGCTCAGAAGGGCAGGTTGGTCGCTTCGTCAAATCGCAGCCGATACCCATAGGGATGTGTCCACGGTGCAGCGCCTGTTGCGAAGATGGTTGGCGCAGGGACATGTGGCACGTGCGAGGGGTCCAGGCGCAGCCCGAGTGACGTCAGCACGCGAGGATCGGCGCATCCGCCGCCAAGCGGTGGCAGCCCCGCACGCCACGTCAACCGCCATTCTTCAGCATGTGCAAGACACCCTGGCTGTTCCAATATCGACCAGAACAATTTCCCGTCGATTGGTTGAAGGAGGCCTGCACTCCTGGCGTCCGCTCAGAAGACTACCATTGACTCCACAGCATAGACGTGCACGCCTGGCATGGTGCCGGGCTAGAGCGACTTGGATGAGGGAATGGCGGAACGTCGTGTTCTCCGATGAGTCACGCTTCTGTTCTGTCAGTGATAGTCACCGCAGACGAGTGTGGCGTCGGCGTGGAGAAAGGTCAAATCCGGCAGTAACTGTGGAGCGCCCTACCGCTAGACAACGCGGCATCATGGTTTGGGGCGCTATTGCGTATGATTCCACGTCACCTCTAGTGCGTATTCAAGGCACATTAAATGCCCACCGCTACGTGCAGCATGTGCTGCGGCCGGTGGCACTCCCGTACCTTCAGGGGCTGCCCAATGCTCTGTTTCAGCAGGATAATGCCCGCCCACACACTGCTCGCATCTCCCAACAGGCTCTACGAGGTGTACAGATGCTTCCGTGGCCAGCCTACTCTCCGGATCTCTCACCAATCGAACACGTGTGGGATCTCATTGGACGCCGTTTGCAAACTCTGCCCCAGCCTCGTACGGACGACCAACTGTGGCAAATGGTTCACAGAGAATGGAGAACCATCCCTCAGGACACCATCCGCACTCTTATTGACTCTGTACCTCGACGTGTTTCTGCGTGCATCGCCGCTCGCGGTGGTCCTACATCCTACTGAGTCGATGCCGTGCGCATTGTGTAACCTGCATATCGGTTTGAAATAAACATCAATTATTCGTCCGTGCCGTCTCTGTTTTTTTTCCCAACTTTCATCCCTTTCGAACCACTCCTCCTTGGTGTTGCATTGTCACTGTCAGTCAGTGTATTTCTACCCAACTTGGACTTAGTATCCACCTTTCCTTGGGTAGGTTTTAGGGTCAGTATTATTTCTAAATCACTGAACAGACTGCCTTTTTCACGAAACCGAAAGCGTGATTTTGCACGTCTACAAAATATACACAACAAAACATAATGGAAATCTACCCGCCTTAATGGAAATCAATTTCTAAAACTTTTTCCCATGTGGATCATTTCGATTCGAGGATTGATAAGGGAGATATAATTAATGGACCCTTTTTCAGTCTAAAAGCGGGTTCGTATGAAGCATATTTCTTCTAACTGTATATGTAATTTTATAATTCTAACTGTATACCTATTGGAAATATTTTTAAGCAAACTTCATGTTTACCATTCCCCTGCCCAAAGGTATCTTTCATGGTCCACAGCATTTCAAATACCAGGAGTAGGCAGGGGGTTTATAGGGAACCGATACAGTGATTTTACTCTCCACAAAATATACCTGACCAACCTAGACGGGAATCAACCAACCTTGATGAAAATCAATTTCTAAAGCTTTTTTTCTCATTTGTATCATTTTGATACGAAGATTAATATGGGAGATATAATTAACGGACAGTTTTTCAGTCTAACTACGAGGAGATTAAGCCCAAAAGCGAATCCGTGTAAAACATATTTCTTATACCATAACTGCAAAACCACTTCAAATATTTTAATCGAACTTCATGTTTAACATCCCCTGTACAAAAGTAACTTTCAAGGTCCATAGCATTTCATATACCCGGAATGGACTGGGGTTTTTAGGAAACAGGAACAGTGATTCTTACTCTCCAACAAAATGCACCAGAGCAACCTGTCTTGGTATATATCAGAAACTTTTCTCACATGTGCACTTCTTCGATAGCATGATTGACAAGCGAGACATCATTAATGGACGGTTTCATAGGATAAGTCCAGTGGACATAGCCCAGAAGGTGTTGTACGTGGAGCAGATTCCGTATCTAAATCCTTAATGACCGCGTGTCTGTACATTGGCTATTTTGGCGAAATTTTCATTCAGCTATCCGTTTGAGGTGAAATAATGACCATCTGGTGTATGTTTGTCCGATCGTCTCTTTGAGTTCATATACGTTGAAAA
The DNA here is from genome assembly GCF_040414725.1 of Anabrus simplex. NCBI lineage: Eukaryota > Metazoa > Arthropoda > Insecta > Orthoptera > Tettigoniidae > Anabrus > Anabrus simplex. The sequence goes on from NC_090267.1 coordinate 16,384,075, forward strand.
CTACTGGATATATCTCTACCGAACTTCATATTTAGAACCCACCTGTCCTTGGGGTGGTTTCAAGGACGATATTGTTTCTAAATCCCTGAATTGACTACGGATTTATACGAAATTGAAGCCGTTATTTTGAACTTCCACAAAATGTACACAACTAAATTTAATGAAAATCTACCTACATTAATGGAAATCAACTTCTAAAACTTTTTTTCTCATTTTCATCATTTCAATACGAAGTTTGATATCATTAAAGGACCGTTCATCAGTCGCAGTTCGAGCGGAGTTAGCGTAAAGCGTATTTCCTATAACTGCAAAACAGCTGGATATATTTTAACCAGACTTCATTCATAGCATCCCCATGTCCAAAGGTAGATTTGAAAGTCCAAAGCATTTCAAATTCTCGGAGTGGACTGGGGGTTTATAGGAGACCAAAGCAGTGATTTTTACGCCCCCACAAAATATACCAAACCAACCTGAATGGGAATCTACTAAACTTGATGGATATCCATTTCTAAACCATCTTCTCCTGTTCACTAGGATGCTTAATAAGGGATTTATCATTAACGGACGGTTGTACAGGCTAAATCCAGTGGACATTGCCCGAAAGGTGTTGTACAGGGAGCAGATTCCTTATCGATACAAATAAAGTCGTAACTTATCCGATTCAGGTGTAATAAAGACCATCTGCATATATTTTGGCTTTGAAGTTAGTTGTTTGTTTGTTTGTTTGTTTGTCTCTCCGAGTTCTTACAAGTTGAAAACTACTGGATATATTTCTACCAAACTTATTTAGTATCCGCCTATCCTTGGTAGATTTCAGGGCAATATTCTTTCTAAATCCCTGAACTGACTGGAGATTTATATGAAACCGAAACCGTAATTTTGCACTCGCACAAAATATACGCAACCATACTGGAAGGAACTCTACCTAATGTCATGTCATTTCAAGGCGGGATGGAGGGTTTAAGTAAATAACTATTTTACTCTTTTCTAAAGAACAGATAATAAGAGAGGTTTTCATCCACATCGCCACTTCCGGTTTGAGATAAACGAAAATATGTAACCGAGAAGTAGAGAATTACGCAAAATTTCCGACCAAGAACTGTACCACTCCATAAACTCGATGGTCCTCCTCATTCTGTCTCACTTTGCACTTCGCATTAGGCGACTGTCACTCACTTTTGTTGAATAACATGGCGAATTATACATTTCAATACAAGGATGTAATTTACATAAATTCATGAAAGAATCATGAAATATATTTCCAATTCCCGTGCGATAAACGGATACATATGCTAGTTAAAATTAAATGTGATAGAAACGAAGGTCTTCAAAGTAGGAATATTAGGCAGTGACATATAGCCGATAAAACTGGCATAAGGAAGTTTCTAAAAAGTAACTATTATAGGTGTAAAACGGTAAACAAAATGTAAACAGATTCTGGAATGTGTTTAAAGTATTTGTTGAGGAATGTGAAAACAGATTTGTACATTTAAAGATGGTAACGAATGGTAAAAAAACACTAAATTATAACAAAGAAGTGAATAGGCTAAGAAGGGGGTGCAGGTTGGAAAGAAATAGAGTTAGAAATGGCTGTGAAAATAAGGAGAAATTGAAGGAACATTCTAGGAAATTGAATCTGGCAAAGAAGTCAGCTAAGGATAACATGATAGCAAGCACAATTGGCAGGCATACAAATTTTAGTGAAGAATGGAAGGATATGTATAGATACTTTAAGGCAGAAACAGGTTCCAAGAAGGGCATTCCAGGAATCATTAATGAACAAGGAAGCATGTATAGGAGGATCTTCAAAAGGTAGAAGTATTCAGTCAGCAGTATGTAAAGATTGTTGGTTACAAGGAAAATGTCCAGATAATACTAAAGAAGTGTTGACATTTAACTATGATAAAAGAGATATTTACAATGAGATACCAAAGTTAAAATTAGAAGAGCAGTTGAAATTGATAAGATTCCTGGGGATATACTTAAGAATAATAATAATAATAATGTTATTTGCTTTACGTCCCACTAACTACTTTTTAAGGTCTTCGGAGACGTCGAGGTGCCGGAATTTAGTCCCACAGGAGTTCCTTAACGTGCCAGTAAATCTACCGACACGGGGCTGTCGTATTTGAGCACCTTCAAATACCACCGGACTGAGCCAGGATCGAACCTGCCAAGTTGGAGTTAGAAGGCCAGCGCCTTAACCGTCTGAGCCACTCAGCCCGGCAATACTAAAGAGAGTAAGTTGGAATTTGATACCATATCTAAAGTACTTCTCTGAGTATTGTTCGCATGAAGGAGCTATAATAAATGAATGGAGAGTTGCTATAGTAGGCCCTGTTTATAAAGGAAAGGGTGGTATATATAAAGCTTTATCTCACCCTGTAATAACTAAGAGGGGAATTCCTCAAGGCAGTATTATTGGACCTTTATGTTTCCTTTTATATATAAATGATCTGAGTAAAGAATGCGGCAGCTAGTTCAGTGATGCCTAGGCTATTTATGACAGCTGTTGAGGACTTGACATACATACACATGAGTAAATACAAGGAATCAGAGATAAGACTTTTCGCGGACGGTGTTATTCAGTAATAAATAAGTTACAAGATTGTGAGCAACTGCAAACTGACCTCAATAATTTTGGACACTAAGCAATGGTATGAAAATAAACGGGGTTGAAAGTCAGGTTGTGAGTTTCACAAATAGGAAAAGTCCTCTCAGTTTCAGTTACTGCGTTGATGATGTGAACGTTCCTTTAGGGGATCATCGTAAGTTGTTAATATAAGGCAAGATCTTCATTGGGGTAATCACTTAACTGGGATTGTAAATAAAGGGTACAGATCTCTGCACATGGTTATGAGGGTGTTTAGGGGTTGTAGTAAGGATGTAAAGGAGAGGGCATACAAGTCTCTGGTAAGACTTCAACTAGAGTATGGTTCCAGTGTATGGGACCCTCACCAGGATTACCTGATTTAAGAAGTGGAATAAAATCCAAAGAAAAGCCGCTTGATTTGTTCTGGATGATTTCCGACAAGAGTTGCAAAAATCTTGCAAAGTTTGGGCTGGGTAGACTTGGGAGGAGGGAGACGAGCTGCTCGACTAAGTGGTATGTTCCGAGCTGTCAGTGGAGAGATGGCGTGGAATGACGTTAGTAGACGGATAAGTCTGAGTTGTGTTTTTAAAAGTAGGAAAGATCACAATATGAAGATGAATTCGGAATTCAAAAGGACTAATTAGGGCAAATGTTCATTTATTTGGTGGGAAGTACGGAAATGGAGTAACTTTCCAAGGGAGATGTTCAAATAATATCCAATTCCTTTGCAATAATTTAAGAAAAGGCTAGAAATACAAGAGATAGCGAATCTGCCACCTAGGAGACTGCCGTAAATGCAGATTAGTAAGTATTGGTCGGTCGGTCGGTCGGTCGGTCGGTCGGTTGGTTTAACCTTGCCACATTTTCGAAGACCGTACTCCATCACACAACAACTTCTGCAGATCCTTTCTATGGCAGATTCGGAGGAAATAAGCATATGTTTTGCTTGCAAGTGGCATGGCTGCCAGTGGTTCAAGTAGATTCAAAGATGGCCATCAGATTAGCAGTCTATATTTTTAATGTTGTTGGTCAAGAAGGTATAAGTGAATGGTTAGGCGTGTTCCTTTGCATGATTTCTTAGTTAAGAGAGTTACCTTGTCATAGAAGGCATTCCTCAAATGTCAAAAACAGATGGAAAGGTAATTATAGGCCAGCGATTTGTCAGATATCATAAGATGCGAACCAATGTTATTATTGAAATATTTAAATACGATTTTGTTTCTTATGAACAGTGCTAGTGTGAAAATTGAGATTGAAGGTCGAGAGAAAGAACTGCTAGGTACATTTAAGAAGGAAGCTAGCTGAAATTTGTAAGACTTGTAAAGTTATTGTGAGAGCAATATGGAAAGAAATAATAATAATAATAATAATAATAATAATAATAATAATAATAATAATAATAATAATAATAATAATAATCATGCCTAGCGTTACGTAGGTAAGAAACAAGGCGAGTGTTTTGGATTAACTTTGAAATATTGTATGTCATATATCGTTGTACTAATTCCTATTGTACAAGTTGCAGTTCAGAATGCCCACGAAGGTGGAAGATTGTTACTGTAATAGCATAACCAAATCAACCATGAGGGCTTGAACAGGATTAGTGTCGTGACAGGCCTGGAACTATGGGGAAATGAAATAACAGTTAAAATTCAACCAGATGAGCTACAAGAATTCGTCAAAGACAAGTACCCGAAGATGTTGTATTTCCTCTATTCTGTCATGTAGAATGGATAGCACCGACACAGATAGGTCTCATGGCGGCGATGTGGATAGCAGTAGCGTAGATGTTTTACCTTTTATTTGTCATGAGGTGACATAATTAAGATACAACTTGAGTAACGATGCGATCGTCGCATATATTCAATGACATCCGTATTTGCAGTTAAGTTTTCAATAAGAAGATATTGGAATCATGTTTCCCGTGCAATATTAAACTTGTAAAGCACGCATTCGTGGTAATTATGCCGGGATTACTTAAAGATTTTTCGCGAGTGTATTAAATACTGTCCTCGTAATTGAAATGACATACTACCTACTGCGTAGATAATTCTTGTGTGATGACGTGATTTACGTGTCATGTTTTGAGATCGTCTTATATGATAACTATCATGTGCGCGTATGATTTGTGTAGGATATGAATATTTCGCCCGGTTAATGCTAGGATGATTCTAACACGTATTTGATGGTGAGAAGGTTTCTTGGGATATATGTGCTTGCATAATTATGAATAGGCATGGTGCGCATGTAAGGTGACGTGAATAGTAAATGATAGGGTCGTCGATAGAATGTTAATATGACAAAGTGAGGTTGTTGTGATATCTGATTTGTTGAAAATAAGCATTACGGAAGGGTATTGTGGTCTTCGAGAAGTTTTATGAATTCAAGTTTTAGAATGGTTAAATAAAATGTTCATAATGTTAATTTGAATTGGCATCAGAAATAGGCAAGCGATAGGATTTGATGATAGTGTTTTGCATAATGTTCCGAAGATTAGCAGTATTGAAACGTGTGTGCGGTCATCAAAATATTAATCTATGGCACGGTTAAAATACCAATGTCACATAGTTGATCCGATAATCATTGATAGAGGATCTTCGACAGTAGACGACATTAAGATGAAGGTAATGATATGTCTCATACTTAAGTGATGTTATTGTCATCTGAAGCAGTGCATGACTAGTACTTATTTAAGTAGTTGCTTTGTAGTATGGATTTGCGTAGATAGGAGTAGATCTCCATAATTTTCAGGAGAATAATCTCGGTGAAGCCTGATGCTGTTGGATCGTTTCCACGTCTTCTTATTTATTAATGATATTATCAGCTAGATGTTGTATATTTTAGGTACCTTAATAAATTGTGATGGAATGAGTTACGAGTTACGGATCTAAGAAGGTGGTAACAGAGAAGAAATGCAGGTTCAGGGATTCTTAGGTGAACAGATAAGATGACTTAGGGTATTATTACTTCAGCCTAAAGAGGCAGAGGCAAGAAATTAAAGCGAAAAAGAGAAGTAGGATAGAAATACTGTATGAATTATAGCAAATGCCAGGAAACACATTACGGTGTGAAATAATAGGCTACACTCCGGGGTACTATTCAAATATTAACAGCGCCCCTTAGTGCTATTCGAGGATGATTGCAACATCGAACGGTATTCCGCCAATATCCCACAGAGTGACCGCTTGTCGGCTCTTTTGCTTTCCACCCAAAGAACAACCTCGAGTTTAGAGGTATGACGACAAAAATGGCAATTTGTTACTTCCCTGCTAGCAAGCAGTCAGAGACATAACCTGTACGTTTGTTGTCGATCTGTCGGTCACTCAACACAGACCATGGGACCCACAGAAAATGGTAGTTTTCCCCGTCATTTGAAGAATAAGCGAAATTATGTACAAAAAGTTGTTTATAATGAAGGGTAGTTTCACGTATAGTCCACGGATTTGACAGAAAATCAACAGTATAAGAGAAAATCGAAAGAAACTGAGCTGGTTTCCCTATAAACCCACATCTGTTCGGAGATTTTTAAATCATACGCATACCGAAACGAGTATAGTCTAAATGTGAAGTTTGGTCGATATCTATCCAGCTGTTTCGCCGTGATGGTGGAACAAACTGACACGAAAAATATAAACCACTAATACGGCCTTGAGTTGACCTAAAACGGATACCGGTAAATATCTGAAAAATTGGCAAAACAAACGAAATTACAGACAACTTTATTTGTATAGATAAACACGGGCTCGTCTGTAAGTGTGTTACTGCCCTGAAACTGTACGACATGTCGACCTTCAGATGCCACTTTTAGATGTTTCGTCCTATGACAGTTCCTCGCATGTCCTATATCTGTGGGCGAGATTGAGTTAGAATCACTGAATAGGGTGAAATTCGGTACAGTTTTCCCATATTACTTTCTTCTTCTGGGTTTGAATGTGCCCTCTTTGGACCACGCTTGTTCGGATCTTTGCCCAGTACTGGAACATTATCTGCCACTTTCTTTCATCTGTCCAGTGGGTACCTCAACGAGCTAGAATAACATAGAGGGGCTGTATACCTGACATCAGCGCTCCCTGCTTGAAGCAAGTTGATAAGGGGCAGCCATGTTAACGGTTGTCAAAACAAAGCGAATTGGCGCGGGAACATATGTTGAGGTGACAGGCAGATCGTGCTTGGCAATTTAATTCCCTAAGTTTTAAGAAGTGAAAACATGGATTCTCGCTTTCAAGATTGCCAGCCGTAAGCTCAGCGTATGGTTGTACTAATCGGAGTAATAAAACCAAGGATATATCGTACTTTAAGTAAGTATTACTGAATGATAGCCGAGATTCCTTTTTGTAATTTATGTTTGTAATTAAATCCATTTTATTGTTTACTTAGCGAAAGTACGGATAGCCACGGTAATTATTTGTCGAATTTTGTTTCAGATTTCGTTTAAAGAACAAGGAATTAACTGAACAATGCGTTGTGAGGGCGAAAAGAGATAAATGGTATCCCACTCAATTCAGTTGCTTATGCTCTGTACATTTCCAGCTCTATTTAATTTTCATTCACATTTACAAATAAAGGAAATGGAGCGCCCACCACCAAGAAAACGTAACCACAAAAAAACAACACTTATTTCGTTCAAACGTACACCAAGTATGGTAAATACAGTATTTTACTGCTATTTTTGAAATGTATACAGCCTTTATTGTAGATGTCTGTTGCCTTGGTTTTTAAAACTACGCCACACTTCATAATGGACAACATTCAAGCTAGTAATCCCAGTATGATATGGTAATGGGAGAAACATGATATCCCCCCTATATTATAATAAATAATTACACTAAACGATTATTGTGGTAAAGTATTCATGGCCCGCCTCTGTGGTGCACTGGTTAGCGTGAGCAGCTGCCACCCCTGGAAGCCCGGGTTCGATTCCCAGCTCCGCCACGAAATTTGAAAAGGGGCACGATGGCTGTAACGGGATTCTACCAGCCTGGGGAGGTCAACTGAGTAGAAGTGGGTTCGACTCCCACCTCAGCCATCGTCGAAGTGATTTTCCGTGGTTTCTCACTTCTCCTCCAGGCAAATGCCGGGATGGTACCTAACTTAAGGCCACGGCCACTTCCTTCTCCCCCCCCCCCAAGGCCCCTGTTCAGCATAGCAGGTACAGCCCTCCCTCCCCCGACCCAATGTCTCACGCACCAGAACACTGTCCTTGAGGAGGTAGAGGTGGGATCCGTCGCTGATTCCGCGGGAAAAACCAACCCGGGAGGTTAAACAGGTTAAGAAAGGAACACAGTAGTCATGAGGATGCAATAATTTAAAAAATATTAACAGAATGAGGTTATAACATATTATAGGTCACTATGATTTTAAGGTTTCCTGTCATATATTTATGTCCATCGTTTTTATTCTAATTTACGCTTAACCACAACAGCCAAGCAGGGTAACGCGCTTGTTCCGATTTCGAGGCCTATTCGTATGTCACTGTGCGATGATTTCGAACTACGCTACAATCAACTGATCGTGATGTTGGCCTCGTGCCGCAATATGATGAAGTGGCGGTATTCGCTTTCATGCTTCAAGCTTTCGGCAACGGACTTTAATTCTCCCCCAGCGATTCTAAAATGCGCATTTTCTACACTTTTCGTCATTTAAAGGCCATGCCCCCTGGCTTGTGTGACAACAGGAAACATGGCGGACGTTCGTTCTATTAGGTTCACCCAGGCAGCGCTTCCGCCTCTCTATGTTATTCTAGCTCGTTGGGGTACCTTCAGGGTATGTCGTACTCACCATCTGATATTCCCAGCTCTTTGACGTGCTTCTCAGTTTCTGTCAGCCGAGTGGTACGGATCTTGGTCAGTCTTTTACAAGCAGCCTTACAGTATGGCCAGACAAGGCTACTCTCCTTTTCCTAGCACAATCTGAGAGCCTCTTTATGTTTTCGTAGAGCTCGGGATTGTGCCGTCTGCGGAATTCTTCATCTTCCTTTACCGGACTTACGATCTTCTGAGAATTCTGCTCCCTCTCTGACTTCCAGTTTCTCCATCAAACATCTTCGGTTCAGTGAAAGTCACTCAGTGGCATACAGAGCTTCTGGTCGTATGGATGACGTGTAGTGCTTCAGTTTCATATTGCGTGACAGGCATTTTTTGTTATAAGTGTTCTTTGTCAGTCGATGGGCCAGTTCCAACTTGTTGACTCTCATGAATAATGACGCTCATTCTGATAAGTTGGGTTCAATCCATTCGCCGAGATACTTAAATTTATCGCTAGTTGCTTTACGTCGCACCGACGCAGATAGGTCTTATGGCGACGATGGGACAGGTAAGGGCTAGGAGTGGGAAGGAAGCGGCCGTGGCCTTAATTAACTCTTTCCGGACTGACTGCGAGCATTGCCCGTAGTAAGGTTTGACACTTCACTAAAAATCGAAAACGAGCTATGCACGCATCTGGTGGTTGCATCGTGTTTTTCATGTATTAGCAACGAGATTATTTAAGCAAATGGCAGTATTATATGTCTAAGTCACAGAATTTACGATATTTTCGATCAGCATGCATCAGTAGATGTTGTCAATCAGTGAGCTCTAAGACATGGCTTCTCGCGGCAAACATGTGCTTGACGAAAGTGATATTTTCGATATTTTATGATATATTATAAGTTCATGCCCAAATGAACATACTATTGACATATGAATTCGAAACAACTTCGTACATTTCATTATGATTGGTGTTCGTTTTACGGCCTAGCGCATGTTCCCGCGTATTTCATATTTGCGCGAATACGTAAGATTGTCTACATATTAGTAAAGTTGTCTGTTTAGAAGACTGTATTTTCCCTTTCTCAGAAGTCTTTTGTGGTATGTGGAACAATAATTTTACATTTCAGTACCTTTTGACAAAATTTATCAATTCAAATAAAATTTCATAAGATCTCCCATTTTCATGATTGTAATTATTACTATTATTATCGAAAAATTATTATTTTTATATCTTACTCATTTTTGTTGTTGTTTTGCAATTGCAATGCACATTTTATATTAGCAAAATACGGTATATATAACAGTATTTCAGAAAACTGTACTTGCTTGCTTATCCGTCAGACCTTTTTTCCATTCGCAAAACATGGTATAATATACAAACCATTTTAAAATCTCAGGTGATAGCTGACATGATACAAACTGCGTTTTTCAAAACTAGATCCTCAAGCAAGCACAAAGGAAAAAGAATCACGCAAATATCACCTACAGGTACAGAGATATGTTTTAAAAATCCTTAGAAATGCCCAGTCCAGAATGTTTGTTAGGGATATTAAGGCCCAGACTGGAATGGGTTAAGGTACAGCCCCAGCATTTGCCTGGTGTGAAAATGGGAAACCACGGAAATCCATTTTCAGGGCTGCCGACAGTGGGGTTCGAACCTACTATCTCCCGAATACTGGATACTGGCCGCACTTAAGCGACTGCAGCTATCGAGCTCGGTACTAAAATTTATCAGTCCTCGTGATTTTTCCTTCTTCTAGTATTATCTCTCTGCTAGCTTCTTTGATGTTGGTAGAGAACTTTGTTTTCTCCAAAGACACTTGCAGACCCACTTTGGCTGCCTGTCTTCTGAGGGAATTGATCTGTATTATTGCTGTATCCAGCAAATCGGCAATCAGTGCCAAGTCGTCAAAAAAGACCAGGCAGTCTAAAATCAGAACTTCCTTCTTACGACCCAGGTATATCCCATTCTGGATACGCAAGTTGGTCGGTACTTTGCGCCATTGTCTCACAACCTTTACAAGGTCATAACTGAAGAGAAGTGGGTGAAATCCATCTCTTTGTCTCACCCCTGTTTTAATCTCGAAGCTTTCCGAAACCACGCCCAGAATTGTAACCTTTACAAGTCAAGGTTCCTAGAATGCTTCTGCGGGTTTTGTTGTCTAATCCCCGTTCCTGGAGAATTTTTTGTTACTCCTATGACAGCTAGAATCATAACATTTGGTTAACATAATATGGTCACTGGTCGTATAAATGTGAGTGCCGAATGTGATGATTCTATCTTTCATAGAAGTGTGTCAAACGACAGCGTATACGTACAAAGTACAAAATTAACTTGAAATTGAGGAATACAGCTATATTTTACGTATAAGGGATAGATATAAGACAACATATCATAGGGCCAAAGTTGTAGATCTCTTCAAATTTAACAGCGATTGTGCTATCTGTTTTGTGATACGACTTACTTTTTAGCCACCAATTATCCCGAAACGAAGATCTGCAACGTCATTAAAATTGCATGCATATTTCGATATTTTCCGGGGCCAAAATGTATGGTACATTTGAACACTTTGGAATTTTCCTCAAAGAAAGGAGTGTACAGGTTTCGAGATTAGTACTCGCATACTTAAGGATGGAAGTAATAAAGTTGAAATTAATAGAAAACAGAATGATATTTGAGGACAAATATGTAAACACCAAGAGGGTATATTGCAAAGTCAAATGTCCCTCAATAAATTGTGATGGTATGTATAACGTGTTTTGCAAACGATGTTTGCGTATAAAGCATTGGTTGAAATTTGTGTCTATAAACAGTAAGATATGTGTTATTATGTGTTGACCTTAAGGCCGCATTTCATTTATTTGTAACTTCAGTCTGCAGGACTTAGTACGTGCAATTTACGTGGAGCTCTAAGCGACAGTTGATGTTCTCCACTCACCGTACATTGTCACTATCTAGCGGTTAGTCGCGCTACTTGAGTACAGTCACTTATCGAGTTCAACTGTCATGATATTCGCCGCCATGTTCTTTCCTTAGATCACGTGATCTTGTTGCTGTGACGACGAATTATAAACATTTGGGGGGGGGGGTCTTTTGTTTGTGGGGTTGACATTTGCCATTCGACGACTGAGTCTAAGTTCGACTGTTCTAATGGTTATGGATTTTGCTTGATTTCGTGGTTGACCAAATCTGTTATGTGATATTGGGTTTTAATTGAATTGATCCTTTGCAAATTATTAACTTTTGGGGGAATTGCCTTACTTGTTTGTCCCTTCAATTTAAACTTTCTTACCTTATTCTGGTATTGTATGAAATATGCATGTTTGTCGTGTGACTTATTCTTGATGGCATATAATTTATCCATCCTACCTTATTTAGGGAGTCACACGGAGACTATTTTCCACTAAAGTAAGGTAATGTAAGGGTGTATTTTGCCTGAAGGCAGGTCCGAACCTCCGCAGAGGTGTGCCTGAGCCGGAGTTTACGTACGGTAGGGTGGCCAGTTCCTTTTCGCTCCTCCATTCCCTTACCCTCACCAACAGCGCGTGGCAACCCACCCAGATCTTGACCACGCCCAATGTTGCTTAACTTCGGAGATATCACGGGATCCGGTGTTTCAACACGGCTACGGCCGTTGGCTTCCACTCAAGTAATTACCCGAAATTAATTAAATTAATTCACTTTGAAACTGTAATAATTCACTTTAAATTATTTTCTCTTAATCCATTAATTGGTTATAAACCAATTGGTATTAAAGATTTTACAATCAGAATTTTGATTTGATAATTGCCTAAGGTCGACCGACATTTTATTTTAAATTAATTTATTCTTTTCCCCTAAATAAGTTTTGATATTTTTCCTGAAGCTGGTGTTCATATTTCAGTGAATAACTAGTTTCTTAATGTTTCAATTTTATCCGTCTGACCTCTTTGGGCTTAGTTTGTTTTGTTCTTTTTTTTTTTGCTAGGGGCTTTACGTCGCACCGACACAGATAGGTCTTATGGCGACGATGTTTTGTTCTTTATGACGACACTTTATTGGGACTGACTTAAGGTAAGTGTAATTCCAATTATCTTCCAGAAAAACCTAACCAGCTTAAATGCTTATAACATTTGTATTCGATGAAATTAAATTATTGTTTCCTTCTAGGAACCCTATATCTTATATAAAGGCCAAAGGCAGGCATTTATACAAGTGGTGTCACATGGCACCGTCACTGCATTGTCCTACAGTAGTGTCTCAATGGCGCACCAGCCGCCAGCGTCTTGGAAAGGTGTACTAATCCAACTGATGAGCCCACTGCTAGACTGGCGCGAAACGCTGGTAATTTTACCATTGAAAACCCTAAAGAGCTTAAATGATTTTTCCATTCATCTGGTTTATTGGATAATTTGATTTAATTTGTTTTTGTTTTTTTTTGCTAGGGGCTTTACGTCGCACCGACACAGATAGGTCTTATGGCGACGATGGGATGGGAAAGGCCTAGGAGTTGGAAGGAAGCGGCCGTGGCCTTAATTAAGGTACAGCCCCAGCATTTGCCTGGTGTGAAAATGGGAAACCAGGGAAAACCATCTTCAGGGCTGCCGATAGTGGGATTCGAACCTACTATCTCCCGGATGCAAGCTCACAGCCGCGCGCCTCTACGCGCACGGCCAACTCGCCCGATTTAATTTGTATGTCCCATGTCGTGTAACATGTATCGCTTGTGTGTATATCCTGAAGATACGCCATAGTATGAGCTACGGATATAAGAAGGCAGTAAGTGAGGAGAAATTTAGGTTCAGGGATTCTTAGGTAAACAGATGAGAAGATGATTTAAGGTGTTATTACATAAGCCTAAAGACGCAAGGCAGAAGCAAGAAATTCAGCGGAAAAGAGAAGTAGGATAGAAATACTGTGAGAATTATAGCAAATGCCAGAAAACACCCTGCTCCTTGGTACTGTTCAAATATTAACAGCGCCCCTTAGTGCTATTCGAGGACGATTGCAACCTCGAACGGTATTCCGCCAATATCCTACAGAATGGCCGATTGACGTCTCTCTTACTTTCTACCCAAGGAACAACCTCGAGTTTACAGGTATGATCACGAAAATGGCAATACGTTACTTCCCTGCTGGCAAGCAGTCAGAGACGTTGACGTGGTAACCTGTAGGTTCGTTGTCGGTCTGTCGGTCACTCAATGCAGAGCATGAGATCCGCAGAAAATAGTAGTTTTCCCCGTCATTTGAAGAGCTAGCAAAATTATGAATAAAACCGAACTTGTTTATAATGAAGCGACGTTTCACATATGGTCCAAAGTAGTATAATTGGACAGTTCGGCCGCCACCGCCACCGCGGGCTCCCAGAGGCCACCTCCACCGCCACCACAGCCAGAGGCCTCCCAGATGCCTCCTCCACCACCACCACAGCCAGAGGCCTCCCAGAGGTCTCCTCCACCACCCGCGGGAAAATTGAATTTGTAGACAAAGCCACGTGCTTTTTGACAGCTATCATCGACAACAACGCATCGCTAACCTCAGTACTGCCATCTTGACGGGCCTAAACCTCAGTAGTACCAACTTAACCTAACTAGCGCGAGATTTGAATTTGTAAACAAATCCACGTGTTTTTTGACAGCCACGTGCTTTTTGACAGACAACAACGCATCGCTAACCTCAGTACTGCCATCTTGACGGGCCTAAACCTCAGTAGTACCAACTTAACCTAACTAGCGCGAGATTTGAATAGGTAAACAAATCCACGTGCTTTTTGACAGCTGTCATCCGCCATCTTTAAACTACAGAGCACCGTGCTACCCTCTTTATCGCAGTAGCTGTAAATTCGTCACCTGTCATCCGCAGTGCTGCCATCTCAACGGGCCTAAACCTTAGTGCTACCAACTTAACCTCACTAACGCCAGATTTGAATCGCTAAACAAATCCACGTGCTTTTCTGACAGCTGTCATCCGCCATCTTTCATCAACAGAACACCATGCTGCCCTCTATATCTTTGAAATGTGGTGGCGGATAATTTGAAAAATGCTTTTTGATAGCAGCCATCTTTAATCAAGAGAGCACCGTGCTGCACTCTATGTGGTAGCGGCAATTTGAAAATTTCTAAGTGCCCCTGTTTGGAAACAAACCACGTGCTTTTTTGACAGCTACATCCGCCATCTTTAATCAAGGGAGCACCGTACCGCACTCTTTAGTTGAAATGTAGTGGCGGCAATTTGAAAAATTCAACGTGCTCTTGTTTGGAAACAATGCTACATGCTTATTTGACAGCTACCGTCCGCCATCTTTAATCCATAGAGCACAGCGCTGCCCTCTTTAGCTACTTACCTTTGAAATGTGGTGGCGGATAATTTGAAAAATGCCCTTTGACAGCAGCCATCTTTAATCTAGAGAGCACCGTGCTGCCCTCTTTAGCTAGATACCTTTGAAATGTGGTGGCAGGCAATTCCACATGACAGCAGCCATCTTAAATCAAGAGAGCACCGTGCTGCCCTCTATGTGGTGGCGGCAATTTGAAAAATTCTACATGCTCTGGTTTGGAAACAAATTCACGCGCTTTTTTGACAGCCGTCATCCGCCATCTTTAATCAACAGAGCACAGTGCTACCCTATTTAGCTAGATACCTTTGAAATATGGTGGCGGCAAATTCCACGTGCTCTTGTTTGGAAACAAAGCCATGTGCTTTTTGACAGCTGTCATCCACCATCTTTAATCAATAGAGCACTGTGCTGCTATCATGCGGGCAATTTCGTCAGTTGTCATCCGCCATCTTTAATCCACAGAGCACCGTGCTGCCCTCTATGTGGTGGCGGCAATTTGAAAAGTTCTGTTAGCTGTTATCCGCCATCTCTAAACTAGAGAATACCGTGTTGCCATCTTTAGCTAGATACCTTCGAAATGTGGTGGTGGCAATTTGAAAAATTCTATGTGCTCTTGTTTGGAAACAAAGCCACGCGCTTTTTTGACAGCTGTCATCCGCCATCTTTAATCAATAGAGCACTGTGCTGCTATCATGTGGGCAATTTCGTCAGCTGTCATCCGCCATCTTTAATCTACAGTGCACGGTGCTGCCCTCTGCAGTAGCGGGCAATTTGAAAAGTTCTGTTAGCTGTCATCCGCCATCTTTAATCAAGAGAGCACCGTGCTGCCATCTTTAGCTAGATACCTTTGAAATGTGGTGGCGGCAATTTGAAAAATTATATGTGCTCTTGTTTAGTAAACAAAGCCACGTGCTTTTTTTGACAGCTGTCATCCACCATCTTTAATCAATAGAGCACTGTGCTGCTATCATGCGGGCAATTTCGTCAGCTGTCATCCGCCATCTTTAATCTACAGAGCACCGTGCTGCTCTCTGTAGTAGCGGGCAATTTGAAAAGTTCTGTTAGCTGTCATCCGCCATCTTTAATCAAGAGAGCACCGTGCTGCCATCTTTAGCTAGATACCTCTGAAATGTGGTGGCGGCAAATTGAAAAATTCCACGTGCTCTTGTTTAGTAAACAAACTCACGCGCTTTTTATCAGCTGGCATCCGCCATCTTTAATCTATAGAGCTCAGTGCTACACTCTTTAGGTACATACCTTTGAAATATGGTGGCGGATAATTTAAGAAGAAAAATTCTACATCAGCCATCTCTCGACGCTAATTGCACAAGATGGTGGCTATACATGACTCCTTAAAGGTGCTTATGCAAGATGGCCGCTATACATAGGTTCTTATGAGATGCCCTTGGGATGCTTGGGCAAGATGGCGGTTATACAAGGCTCCTTATGAGACGGCCTAGAGATGCTTGCGCAAGATGGCGGTTGCTCTTATGAGGCGGCTTAAGGGTCCTTGCACAAGATGGCTAGAGATGCCCTAAGGATGCTTGCGCAAGATGGCGGACGCAAGATGGCGGCTATACACGACTCCTTATGAGACGCCTTAAGGGTGCTCGCGCAAGATGGCTGCTGCTCTTATGAAGAAAGCTAGCTTAGAGGCTAACGTGTCGTGCTAGTTCGATTCATTAAATTTGGGGCTTAAATGCATAATGTTAAATATCTCGAAAACGGTGCATCGTAGAGCAAAACGGACAAACTTTTTCTACCCAATACCTCGGTTCGCAGTATGGGGAACATGATATCATAAGAAAAACATAGTCTAATGATGAGATCAACGGTTCGGTTCTAACTTAGGCCCTTTGGCATTAGCTCTGTTTCAGCTTGTAATGAAGCAAGTCTTCGTAACATGATCAGGTCTAGCTATGGTAGAGAGTATAACGTACCGTGCAGGTTCGATTCATTACATTTGGGGCTTAAATGCAAAATGTTAAATATCTGGAAAACGGACAAAATTTTTCTACCTGATACCTAGGTTTGCAGTATCAGGAACATGATAGCATAAGAAAAACATAGTCTAATGATGAGATCGACGGTTCGATTCCTACTTAGGCCCTTTGGCATTGGCATCTATCTATTTCTACAAGATGGCGGCTATACATAGCTTCTTATGAGATAGCTTAAGAGCGCTTGCACAAGATGACTGCTGCACTTATGAGACGCCCCAGGGGTGCTTGCGGGAGGTAGCAGCGACAAGACGATGACTATACACAGCTGCTTATGATACGGCCTAGAGGTGCTTACACAAGATGGTGGCTGCTCTGATGAAGAAAGCTAGCTTTGCATCGTGCAGGTATATTTACAGCACTAAGCCTCATACCTTTGAAATGTGGTGGCGGCTAATTTGAAAAATCGACGTGCTTTTTCATAAGCTGTTAAGGCCTCCTCTTATGTCAAGGCATAGCTCTATCGAACAAGTTTAAACCTGCATCGGAATAGCTAGAGTAAGCACGTGCTGCAGTGATGACGTCATTAAGCATGTTTAGACTTGCAAATCACAGAAGAAACGTAACAAGGCTGGAATCGAAAACTGCACTCTATGCCGTTAACTTTATCATGTGATCGGAACATTGACTGAAGTGTTTAGAACACTAAATAAGTAGAACCGAACACTGTACTCGATACAACATGTGTTTAGAACATGTCAGGGGATACCTTTGTTCTAAGAAGATTAGTTTACCGCACATTCCTTGTAGGGCTAATAGGCTAAGGGGCTAATGGGCAAAAGGGCTAAAAGAGCAACAACCTCATCGATCGCTATCAGCAAGAACGCTTGTACTTTGTTAAGTGTAGAAAATTAATCTTTATTTGTAAATGGTTTCATGTTCAGAACAAGGAATGGAACCGAGGGGTTACGTCTTACCTAATAAAATCCCCGAGGTGCGATGAGTTACGTTTTTCGAACTAGTGTTTGGAACACTGAACTTTTCAAGATGATAGCAGAGAGTTTAGCAATGTTCTGTTGTTGGATTATAAATTCCGCGCTACAACATGCATAAGGTGGCAGCCTTGAGGTTTACTGCCGTAAAGATGACAAGAGTGAGGTTAAGAATGTCCCGTTGTTGGATTTTAAATTCCGCGCTATAACATGCATAAGGTGGCAGCCTTGAGGTTTACCACCGTAAAGATGGCAGCAGTGAGGTTAGCGACGCTCTATTGTCCTTCAAAGTGAGGTTAGGGTTCGTCAAGAAGACAGCTGTCAAAAAAGCACGTGGCTATGTTTACCAAACAAGAGCACGTGGTCGTGACGTCACGGTCACGTAGTATGCTGCCTCAGCAGGCAAAATTCAATGTCTACACCTACGTAGTAAACATTCTGCTATGTTCACAAGATTTTTTTACACATAACTATTCTTTATGCTTTAAGTTCATGCACATAGGCTATGCTAAGATATCAGCACAAACACATGCGAACTTTGTACATTCTAATGGAATAAGTTTAGTACTGCGTGCATCATGGATACATGATGTGTACACGCATTTAAACATGGCTATACTTAATGCTGCTGCTTTGTTTACAAGATTTTTATACACTGCCAATCTTTATGCTTTAAGTTCGTGCACACACAAGCGATAGTCGTACGCTCTGGCAGGAGAAGTTTAGTAAGATATTCGATACATACATTATCGATAGGTGATGTATACTCGCTTTGGAACATAGCTCTTATTTGTGCTTTAAGTTCGTGCACATGGGTTAGGGATACACAAAAGCGATTGCTACATGCTCTAGCGGAAGAAGTCTAGTACGATAGTCGATGCATGTAAAATCGATTGGTTATGCTAAGATAGCAGCACACTTACACGATTTTAGCACAATCTAGTGGAAAAAGTTTAGTATGATAGTCGTCATGCAAAATCATTAGGTAATGTGTACACGCTTTGAAACAAGGCTATTCTTTGTACTTTAAGTTCATGCGTACAGGTTATGCTAAGATAGCAACACAATCTAGCGCAAGAAGTTTAGTACGATATTGATGCATGCAAAATCGATAGGTGACGTATACACGCTTTAAAACATGGTTATTCTTCGTACTTTAAGTTCATGCGTATAGGTTAGGCTAAGATAGCAGCACAGTCTAGCGTAAGAAGTTTAGTACGAGAGTCGATGAATGCAAAATTGATAGGTGATGTGTACACGCTTTGAAACATAGCTATTCTTTGTACTTTAAGTTCATGCGTCTTAGTTATGCTAAGATAGCAGCACAATCTACCTGAATAAGTTTTGTACGAGAGTCGATACATGCAAAATCGATAGTTGATGCGTACACGCTTTGAAACATGACTATTCATTGTACTTTAAGTTCATGGGTATAGGTTATGCTAAGATAGCAGCACAATCTAGCGGAAGAAATTTAGTACGATATTTGATGCATGCAAAATCAATAAGTAATGTGTACACACTTTGAAACATGGCTATTCTTCGTACTTTAAGTTCATGTGTATAAGTTATGCTAAGATAGCAGCACAATCTAGCGGAAGAAGTTTAGTACGACATTTGTTGCATGCAAAATCGATAGGTGATGTGTACACACTTTGAAACATGGCTATTCTTTTTACTTTAAGGTCATGCGTATAGGTTATGCTAAGATAGCAGCGCAATCTAGCGGAAGGAGTTTAGTACGAGAGTCAATGCATGCAAAATCGATAGGTAATGTGTACACGCTTTGAAACATGGCTATTCTTTGTACTTTTAAATTCATGTGTATAAGTTATGCTAAGATACCAGCACAATCTAGCGGAAGAAGTTCAGTACGAGATTCGATGAATGTAAAATCAATAAGTAATGTGTACACGCTTTGAAACATGGCTATTCTTTGTACTATAAGTTCATGTGTATAAGTTATGCTAAGATAGCAGCACAACCTAGCGGAAGAAGTTTAGTACGATATTTTTTGCATGCAAAGTCGATAGGTAATGTGTACACGCTTTGAAACATGGCTATTCTTTGTACCTTAAGGTCATGCGTATAGGTTATGCTAAGATAGCAGCACAATCTAGCGGAAGAAGTTATGTACGAGAGTCGATACTTGCAAAATCGATAGGTGATGTGTACACGCTTTGAGACATAGCTATTCTTTGTACTTTAAGTTCATGCGTCTTAGTTATGCTAAGATAACAGCACAATCTACCGCAGAAGTTTAGTACGAGAGTCGATACATGCAAATTCGATAGTTGATGTGTACACGCTTTGAAACATGGCTATTCTTTGTACTTTAAGTTCATGTGTATAAGTTATGCTAAGATAGCAGCACAACCTAGCGGAAGAAGTTTAGTACGATATTTGTTGCTTGCAAAGTCGATAGGTAATGTGTATACGCTTTGAAACATGGCTATTCATTGTACTTTAAAGTCACGCGTATAGGTTATGCTAAGATAGCAGCACAATCTAGCGGAAGAAGTTTAGTACGAGAGTCGATGCATGCAAAATCGATAGGTGATGTGTACACGCTTTGAAACATGGCTATTCATTGTACTTTAATTTTATGGGTATAGGTTATGCTAAGATAGCAGCACGATCTAGCGGATGAAGTTTAGTTCGATGGTCGATGCATGTAAAATCGATAGGTGATGAGTACACGCTTTGAAACATGGCAATTCATACTGCTGCTCTGTTCCCAAGACATTTAAGTATAGCTAATCCTAATGCTGCTCTTAACGACGCCGAGCTAAGGATTGATTACGTGACCGTGACGTCACAGACACGTGCTCTTGTTTGGTAAACATAGCCACGTGCTTTTTTGACAGCTGTCTTCTTGACGAACCCTAACCTCACTTTGAAGGACAATAGAGCGTTGGTAACCTCACTGCTGCCATCTTTACGGTGGTAAACCTCAAGGCTGCCACCATATGCATGTTATAGCGCGGAATTTAAAATCCAACAACGGAACATTGTTAACCTCACTCTTGTCGTCTTTACGGCAGTAAACCTCAAGGCTGCCACCTTATGCATGTTGCAGCGCGGAATTTATAGTCGAACAACAGAACATTGCTAAACTCTCTGCTATCATCTTGAAAAGTTCAGTGTTCCAAACACTAGTTCGAAAAACGTAACTCATCGCACCTCGGGGATTTTATTAGGTAAGACGTAACCCCTCGGTTCCATTCCTTGTTCTGAACATGAAACCATTTACAAATAAAGATTAATTTTCTACACTTAACAAAGACAAGCGTTCTTGCTGATAGCGATCGATGAGGTTGTTGCTCTTTTAGCCCTTTTGCCCATTAGCCCCTTAGCCTATTAGCCCTACAAGGAATGTGCGGTAAACTAATCTTCTTAGAACAAAGGTATCCCCTGACATGTTCTAAACACATGTTGTATCGAGTACAGTGTTCGGTTCTACTTATTTAGTGTTCTAAACACTTCAATCAATGTTCCGATCACATGATAAAGTTAACGGCATAGAGTGCAGTTTTCGATTCCAGCCTTGTTACGTTTCTTCTGTGATTTGCAAGTCTAAACATGCTTAATGACGTCATCACTGCAGCACGTGCTTACTCTAGCTATTCCGATGCAGGTTTAAACTTGTTCGATAGAGCTATGCCTTGACATAAGAGGAGGCCTTAACAGCTTATGAAAAAGCACGTCGATTTTTCAAATTACCCGCCACCACATTTCAAAGGTATGCTTATGAAAAAGCACGTCGATTTTTCAAATTACCCGCCACCACATTTCAAAGGTATGAGGTTTAGTGCTGTAAAAATACCTGCACGATGCAAAGCTAGCTTTCTTCATCAGAGCAGCCACCATCTTGTGTAAGCACCTCTAGGCCGTATCATAAGCAGCTGTGTATAGTCATCGTCTTGTCGCTGCTACCTCCCGCAAGCACCCCTAGGGCGTCTCATAAGTGCAGCAGTCATCTTGTGCAAGCGCTCTTAAGCTATCTCATAAGAAGCTATGTATAGCCGCCATCTTGTAGAAATAGATAGATGCCAATGCCAAAGGGCCTAAGTAGGAATCGAACCGTCGATCTCATCATTAGACTATGTTTTTCTTATGCTATCATGTTCCTGATACTGCAAACCTAGGTATCAGGTAGAAAAATTTTGTCCGTTTTCCAGATATTTAACATTTTGCATTTAAGCCCCAAATGTAATGAATCGAACCTGCACGGTACGTTATACTCTCTACCATAGCTAGACCTGATCATGTTACGAAGACTTGCTTCATTACAAGCTGAAACAGAGCTAATGCCAAAGGGCCTAAGTTAGAACCGAACCGTTGATCTCATCATTAGACTATGTTTTTCTTATGATATCATGTTCCCCATACTGCGAACCGAGGTATTGGGTAGAAAAAGTTTGTCCGTTTTGCTCTACGATGCACCGTTTTCGAGATATTTAACATTATGCATTTAAGCCCCAAATTTAATGAATCGAACTAGCACGACACGTTAGCCTCTAAGCTAGCTTTCTTCATAAGAGCAGCAGCCATCTTGCGCGAGCACCCTTAAGGCGTCTCATAAGGAGTCGTGTATAGCCGCCATCTTGCGTCCGCCATCTTGCGCAAGCATCCTTAGGGCATCTCTAGCCATCTTGTGCAAGGACCCTTAAGCCGCCTCATAAGAGCAACCGCCATCTTGCGCAAGCATCTCTAGGCCGTCTCATAAGGAGCCTTGTATAACCGCCATCTTGCCCAAGCATCCCAAGGGCATCTCATAAGAACCTATGTATAGCGGCCATCTTGCATAAGCACCTTTAAGGAGTCATGTATAGCCACCATCTTGTGCAATTAGCGTCGAGAGATGGCTGATGTAGAATTTTTCTTTTTAAATTATCCACCACCATATTTCAAAGGTATGTACCTAAAGAGTGTAGCACTGAGCTCTATAGATTAAAGATGGCGGATGCCAGCTGACAAAAAGCGCGTGAGTTTGTTTACTAAACAAGAGGACGTGGAATTTTTCAATTTGCCGCCACCACATTTCAAAGGTATCTAGCTAAAGATGGCAGCACGGTGCTCTCTTGATTAAAGATGGCGGATGACAGCTAGCAGAACTTTTCAAATTGCCCGCTACTACAGAGAGCAGCACGGTGCTCTGTAGATTAAAGATGGCGGATGACAGCTGACGAAATTGCCCACATGATAGCAGCACAGTGCTCTACTAATTAAAGATAGTGGATGACAGCTGTCAAAAAAAGCACGTTTCTTTGTTTACTAAACAAGAGCACATAGAATTTTTCAAATTGCCGCCACCACATTTCAAAGGTATCTAGCTAAAGATGGCAGCACGGTGCTCTCTTGATTAAAGATGGCGGATGACAGCTAACAGAACTTTTCAAATTGCCCGCTACTGCAGAGGGCAGCACCGTGCACTGTAGATTAAAGATGGCGGATGACAGGTGACGAAATTGCCCGCGTGATAGCAGCACAGTGCTCTATTGATTAAAGATGGCGGATGACAGCTGTCAGAAAGCGCGTGGCTTTGTTTCCGAACAAGAGCACATAGAATTTTTCAAATTGCCACCACCATATTTCAAAGGTATCTAGCTAAAGATGGCAGCACGGTACTCTCTTGATTAAAGATGGCGGATAACAGCTAACAGAACTTTTCAAATTGCCGCCACCGCATAGAGGGCAGCACGGTGCTCTGTGGATTAAAGATGGCGGATGTCAACTGACGAAATTGCCCGCATGACAGCAGCACAGTGCTCTATTGATTAAAGATGGTGGATGACAGCTGTCAAAAAGCACATGGCTTTGTTTCCAAACAAGAGCACGTGGAATTTGCCGCCACCACATTTCAAAGGTATCTAGCTAAAGAGGGCAGCACTGTGCTCTGTTGATTAAAGATGGCGGATGATGGCTGTCAAAAAAGCGCGTGAATTTGTTTCCAAATAAGAGCATGTAGAATTTTTCAAATTGCTGCCACCACATAGAGGGCAGCACGGTGCTCTCTTGATTTAAGATGGCTGCTGTCATGTGGAATTGCCTGCCACCACATTTCAAAGGTATCTAGCTAAAGAGGGCAGCACGGTGCTCTCTAGATTAAAGATGGTTGCTGTCAAAGAGCATTTTTCAAATTATCCGCCACCACATTTCAAAGGTAAGTAGCTAAAGAGGGCAGCGCTGTGCTCTATGGATTAAGGATGGCGGACGGTAGCTGTCAAATAAGCATGTAGCATTGTTTCCAAACAAGAGCACGTGGAATTTTTCAAATTGCCGCCACCACATTTCAACTAAACAGTGCGGTACGGTGCTCCCTTGATTAAAGATGGCGGATGTAGCTGTCAAAAAAGCACGTGGTTTGTTTCCAAACAGGGGCACTTAGAAGTTTTCAAATTGCCGCTACCACATAGAGTGCAGCACGGTGCTCTCTTGATTAAAGATGGCTGCTATCAAAAAGGATTTTTCAAATTATCCGCCACCACATTTCAAAGATATAGAGAGCAGCATGGTGTTCTGTTGATGAAAGATGGCGGATGACAGCTTTTTATTTATTTATTTATTTATTTATTCAGGATCAGCAACAGCATAACGCCGAATTACAACGATCTGGGCTAAGAATCTAACATTAAAGGTATATAAATATTTACAAAGGACACAAATATACACAATGATAACTGTACAATTCTATATAATACATATTTACATAAACAACGATATTAACAAAGAAAAATTCATTTACAGTAAATACAGGAGCAGAACGGGAAAGAACAACAAGGAAGATTAAGTTATATTATAAATATCATGACAGAAGGAAGGAAACGTTACGAAAAGATCTAGGTTGCTGTTGATAGATAATGTATTAAACATTGCTGGAATACGTACCGAAAGGGACCTTTGGGTGAGAGAAAGCCGGGAGTAAGGAGTATGGAATAGGGTCTTCATTCTGGTATTATGGGATGGGACGTGGAGGGGAAAGAAGGAAGCTAAATCTGGAGACCTAAACAGACCATTAACTGCTTTGTATAGCAGCTTTAGGTCGGCTACTTTCCTCCGAGCAGAAAGAGTCTTGAGGTTCAGTTTCCCAAGCACTTGGATAGTGCTTAGGTTCCGACATGCAGGGACCCTGGCTCTGACGATAGCACAGAAAAAAGATTGTACACGGTCAAGGTGGCTGAGGTTTGAAGAAGCAGAAATGGACCAGACTGGAGAGGCGTATTCAACAATAGGTAAGATACAGGAGACGTAGAATGCTCTGAGGGCATTTACATCTGTGATGTCAGAAAACCTGTACAGTAAACCAAGGAGTGACATAGCACGTGAGGTAACCCTGTTTATGTGCGAGACAAACAACAATTTACTGTCAAAATGCACTCCTAAGTCTTTTTGATTGTCAACAAGAGTAATCGGTTGGTTCAGTAGGTGATATTCTTGTAGAACGGGGGATTTACGAAGTGTGAACGAAATGGTGGAACACTTGGAGGGATGAGGTTTAAGACGCCATGTAGTACACCAACCTGACAGTGAATCAAGTGCATTTTGCAATTGGATTGTATCTGTAGGAGAATCGATCTGCTTGAAGATTTTACAATCATCAGCAAAGAGAAGTATTTCATATGAATGGTGGGAAACAGTATCGATAAGGTCATCAATAAACAGGGCAAAAAGAAGTGGACCAAGGACACTACCCTGCGGGACACCAGAGAGGGTGGTGGTGAGAGAAGAACTGCATCCATCAAGGACAACGCGCTGTTGTCTATCGCTCAGAAAGCTATTAATTAGAGCTAGGAGTCTCCCATGCACGTTAAACCGTTCAGAAAGTTTGTGTGCAAGAAGGGTGTGATCCACGGTATCGAAGGCCTTCGCGATATAGCATACATCAAGTTGAGAGCCCGCGTGGATGGCAGACGTGGCATGATGGAGGAGGATAGCCAAGTTAGTTACGCAGGAGCTTCCAGGAAGGAAACCATGCTGCTGAGGGGATATATATGGATTTGTAAAGGCAAGCAAATGCTGATGGATGATCCCTTCACAAATGATTGATAAAGCAGGTAATATAGAGACCGGGCGATAATTTGCAATATCCGACCTCTGTCCACCTTTAAGAACAGGTTTGATATAAGCAAGTTTCCAGGAGCTCGGAAAGTAGCCGACTGAGAAGCACCGATTGAGTATCACACTAATAGGGTATGAAAGAGTTACTGCTGTATTCTTAAGGAAGATAGGACTAAGACCATCAGGACCAGTGGGTTTATTTTCTGACAAAGACGAAAGTAGGGAGTACACTTCAGATTCAATGGTGGAAATTTTACTGAGGCTATGGGAAGTAACAGCTGTCAGAAAAGCACGTGGATTTGTTTACCGATTCAAATCTCGCGCTAGTGAGGTTAAGTTGGTAGCACTAAGGTTTAGGCCCGTTAAGATGGCAGCACTGCGGATGACAGGTGACGAATTTACAGCTACTGCGATAAAGAGGGCAGCACGGTGCTCTGTAGTTTAAAGATGGCGGATGACAGCTGTCAAAAAGCACGTGGATTTGTTTACCTATTCAAATCTCGCGCTAGTTAGGTTAAGTTGGTACTACTGAGGTTTAGGCCTGTCAAGATGGCAGTACTGAGGTTAGCGATGCGTTGTTGTCTGTCAAAAAGCACGTGGCTGTCAAAAAACACGTGGATTTGTTTACAAATTCAAATCTCGCGCTAGTTAGGTTAAGTTGGTACTACTGAGGTTTAGGCCCGTCAAGATGGCAGTACTGAGGTTAGCGATGCGTTGTTGTCGATGATAGCTGTCAAAAAGCACGTGGCTTTGTTTACAAATTCAAATTTCCCGCGGGTGGTGGAGGAGACCTCTGGGAGGCCTCTGGCTGTGGTGGTGGTGGAGGAGGCATCTGGGAGGCCTCTGGCTGTGGTGGCGGTGGAGGTGGCCTCTGGCTGTGGTGGCGGTGGAGGTGGCGTCTGGGAGCCCGCGGTGGCGGTGGCGGCCGAACTGTCCAATTATACTACTGTCCAAGTATAAGAGAAAACGGAAGAAGACAGTTTTGTTTTCCCTATAAACACCCCGTCTGTTCAGGGAATTTTAAATCATACCCATGTCGAAACCTTCCGCGGGATAAGTACACTTTTTATACCGGTATGAAGTTTGGTCGAGATCTATCCAGCTGTTTCGCCGTGATGGTGGAACAGACAAAAATAGAAACCACTGATACGGTCTTCAGTTGACCTAAAACTGATAAATATCTGTAAAATTGGCAAAACAAACGAAATTACAGACAGCAGTTCCCTACAACTTCATTTATATAGTTAATTAATTGGATTATTTACCCTGTTTGAAATTATGTATGCATTTAATATTGCACAGTCCGTCGCATTATCTCTTGGATTTATTAATATACCCTCTCTTAGAACTTGAAAGGACTCTTCTTATGAAAGATTAGTCCCTTTCCCTGTTACAATAGTGTTTTTGCCTGTTCTTTATCGCCCTCGCTCCTCTTTTTGGAATTCAGGGCTTCCCCTCTTTGATTTCTTCTCTGGAAAACATTTGCATAAGAATTTCGTATTCTTCACTCGTGGTTTACAGGAACCAATCGATTCTGGTGATATTTACTAGGTTTTGGTGACGTTTTAGTTTCTACAATTTTGTATTATACTTTAATTGTTGAGGGGTCGAAGAATCATTTTATTGAATCCTAACCCTGTTTGATTATTGAACCTTCTTAAAAGCTCTACAATTTCCACCTTTTTACAAATAACGTGGTAAGACCTGAAAAACCATAACTGATTTAATGAATCATTCGTGGTTTCATCTTCATTTGCCTTGCACGGAGACAAGCATGGCTTAAACTGTGATGATGAGGTATATTGTTGAGAGGGGCCTAACAGCTAGGTCATCAGCAACTAATGGTACGCAGCGGAATGAAATTATACGATAATTCAACTTCAAATGTTATACACTCTCTAGAATCTAAGAAGAATGATGATGAGAAATGGCCATGAATCCAATAGTCAGTGGATCAAATTCTCAATTGCTTATTTTTCATACATGGTGCTTGTTGTCCAAAAGGGCCCTAAATTCAGGTGACCGGTCCCTGGTAAAGCAGAACCATGGTGTTCCTCACATAGAGACCTAATAACAGGCTACGAATACTCATGGTTTTGCTCACATAGTGCTACTAATCATAGGCAATGTAGACTCACGGTGCATCACACATTATGGTATCACCCACACGCAACACAATCCCATGGTGTTCTTCACATAATGGTTCTATTCTCAGGCAACGCAGACCCATGCTGTTTCTCATATATTGTCGTACTAATCATGGGTGCCAGCCAAACGGTGGTGTTTCGCACATGGTGATATTAATCACAGGCAACGTAGACCCATGGTGTTTCTCATTGAGTGCTACTACTCATAGGTAATGCATATTCATTCCGAACACTGTGGAACGGGCCGGTGGAAGGCACACGATGACCATTATCACAAGCAATGCCCAGACCCGTAAGTGTTCCTCGCATGGTGGTACTAGTCGCAAGTTACCTTGACCCACTGTGTTCAGCACACAGTGGTGCTAATGGCAAGTAGTCTCACGATTCTAATGTCAACATTATTTGGTCGTCCCTTACGACAGGGATGAGAGACCGCCAGTGTATTCTTTGTCTGCGTCCCCCATCCACAGTGGGTGGCTTGAGCTTGAG
Source organism: Anabrus simplex (assembly GCF_040414725.1). NCBI lineage: Eukaryota > Metazoa > Arthropoda > Insecta > Orthoptera > Tettigoniidae > Anabrus > Anabrus simplex. Next base: position 16,412,361 of record NC_090267.1, read on the forward strand.
GAAAGCATATGACTACTGGTAGGATCAACCAGGGAGCCGAAATCAAACCTCGAAACTCGTAGCCGAAAATTGCTGCCTGTGGGACAAAGACTTACATCACCACCTATGCAAGCCGCTTTGGCTTGCCCTTCTACAACCTGTGACAGTAAAGTTCGGTGAATAGTCCTGTACTATCAACATAGATGAACGGTGCACGACAGTGACCTTACCGTCCGTCGAAATAGTCCCCTCCCATAACCATGCACTGTCGAGATCGGCGATATATGTCCTGGAAACTTTGTAAGAAGGCTTCCTTTTGGATGGTGTTCAAAAGCCTCGTCACGTTTCGTTGAATGTCACGATTATCGTCAAATCACTTTCCTTTCAAAGCGTTTTTGATCCGTGGGAATAGGAAGAAGTCTGGAGGATTGAGATCTGGCGAGTATGGGGATGTTCAAGTTGCACCACCCACGTTTTTGCCATGAAATGTTTGACAATAACGGCTGTGTATGGGCGAGCTTCTGGGTAAAGATTTGTCGCACGGATTCACGGTTGATCTGCAGTTCATCTGCTATCATTCGCACAGTTAATCGCCGATCGTTCGTGATTAATGTCCTCACCTTCTCAATGTTTTCGTCACTGACGGCGGCCGCCGGTCTTCCGCTACGGAGGTTGGCAGAAACACTTTCCCGGCCGCCTCGAAAATGGGCGAACCACTCGTACACACACTTCAAGGACAGTGCTTGATCTTCATGAACACGTACCCACATTGCATGCGTTTCTTTCGGTGTCTTGCCAAGCTTAAAACAAAATTGTACATTGATCTTTTGGTCGGTCATGTTCCTGTTCGCAGTTCAGAACCAACGCACTAAACACGCACTGTGTCAGACAGGTCTTCACTGCACACACACGATCTTCAACTGAAAAACGTTAGGAGCAGGTGGTAAACATCTGCTGCTACGCAGCTGAAGCGTTGCATGTCGCCAGAGTTGCCGGGTCGACCATTCTGACTTCATTCATCGAAATTTATTGTCACAGGTTATATTACTTCCGGCACATCTCCCTTCAAATGCATACACAGGCGGACTCCCTGCTGTGCCAGCATGCCTTGATATTTATGGTCTTTTCTGTCACCTTCGTCACACCTCCACTCAATTGCACAGCACGGCCTGCCATCAATCCCGCCTCCTCTCACCTTCGTCACCTCTCCACTTCGTCTCCTGCCTTCGAAGGCAAGTCCGCACGAGATGCGTACGATGTCATGTTCTCACGCCCGAGTACGTGCTCACATATGAGCACGAATACCGGGTGTTCAGAGGCTCGCAGCATTGCCGCTTCTCAAAGTACCGGAAGGCGTGTATCTCAGGGTGAAAATAAGGTCCAGCCGTTTGAACATCGTGACCGAGCGTTTTCTTCGCTTACGCTGCCTGAACCGTCAACGAAATGCCCAAAAGTACAAATTGTGAAGTATAACAAGCCCTACAGAAAGTCCGCGAGAACTTATAGCTGTCTCTAACGTTTCATTCTTATTTGAGCGGAGAAAAATACAATATTTATTTTTAAAATTCTGACTAAAATATTCTTTCTTTAGAAAAACAACTATTTAGTCAACACAGATATTTTATCGACTCTGGAACAACTTTAGAATGAAACGATTTTGCCGAACGGTTCAAACGTTATATTACTTTATTCACGGAGAATTATTTTTCTCGACGAAATAATTGTTCCCGAAGAAATCAGTCGGCGCCTGGATCGCACGATGGATTGAATCATGTAAGGTATAATTGTAATTAATTTTACTTTATTCATACAAATACCCATATTAATTAATAATGAAGAGTGAATTATATGTTATTAATTATTGTTACTACTGGTATGCAATGTGTAATAAATTATGAATAAATACATCTCGTCTAAACGGTCATATTGGTTCGCAGGTTTACATTATACTTGCTACGCCATTGTTTCTATAAACGTTTGTATCGTGTTAATCATTTGATCCAATGGATTTTGTGGTTATCAGATGTAAGTAACGAGTCTCAGCTCTCGACTGAGTAAAGAAAGTCGTAAAAGGATTTCTTGGTTTTGTTGACTTAAGAGCCGATAGAACTGCAGTAACCTATTCAGTCATATGCAGGTAATCTTGCACAGATATAAATGTGGAGATAAATGAACTGCCCGGGCACGCGATGGACTGTCAGTCATGAGTTGCCACCTCAATGTTCTTCAAATGAAAGTTTTAGAAATATATCCTGTCATATTCTCACATTGCTACGCTCACGGGCAACAGAAAGGTTAAAGTCTTCTTTCGTGGTCTTTCATCTCTACCAACTTTCTCTTCTCATTCTCCTGAAACGTTGCACGTACTTTCGGCTTTCGTGTCCAGAAAGCTGCCATCATTAGCTCTTACGCGATAGAATTTCACTTCCAGACTTGTCCATAAAGTCAGTAAAAAACAGAGAAGCTCAATAATTTTTCTTTCTGTTTGCTATTTGCTTTACGTCGCACCGACACAGATAGTTCTTATGGCGACGATGGGATAGGAAAGGCCTAGGAATTGAAAAGAAGCGGCCGTGGCCTTAATTAAGGTACAGCCCCGGTATTTGCCTGGTATGAAAATGGGAAACCACAGTAAACCATCTTCAGGGCTGCCGACAGTGGGGCTCGAACCCACTATATCCCGATTATGGATACTGGCCGCTCTCAAGCGGCTGCAGCTATCGAGCTCGGTACGATAATGTTTTGAACATGTCTGTGAAACTGGAGATTTCGACAACTTGACTACAATTACAGCTTTATGAAGGATTTCAAAAGCATACTTATTATACAAGTGATGTCAAACTTTTTTTACTATTTGCTTCATGTCGCACTGACACAGATAGGTCTTATGGCGACGAGGGGATAGAAAAGGGCTAGGATTGGGATGGAACCGGCGAAGACCTTAATTAAGGTACAGCCCCAGCATTTTCCTGGCGTGAAAATGGGAAAAGACGGAAAAGCATCTTCAGGGCTGTCGACAGTGGGGCCCAACTCACGCTCTTGTTGTCAAACTTGCTGGCATTTTTTGAAATAGTCTTCACCCTACTCCAGTCCATAAATGTTGACATATTGCATTGCAGTAACAAAATTATAGCTTTTTCTGGCAGTCTACTCGAATTTCGGCAGAAAAAATACAATTTTTATTTTAACAAATTTCACCTGCAAACGGATAGTGATAACTTTAAAAGCACCAGTAGAGAGAACAAGGCTCGATGATGTATCATGTGAGAACTATTTTCGAAGAACTTGCACAGCATTTTAGTCACAAAAATTCGAAAAATATTCTTAGCTAATACGTGGATGCTGATTTCAAAAATGAAAACAAGTTTTGCCCATCGGGTTATTTTCTTCTGATACCCCAAGACTATCAATCGAAATGTTTGTAAACGCTTCTTTTTTGTTTATTTGCTGTCTTTATTTAATTATTCTGCAGATGTAGTTTCTTAAAAACAATAGACATACCGTATGTACAAAGAATTCCCTAACCTGACCCTCAGTTCAGAAATTCACCACCAGGAAATGGTGGGTTGGCAAAATTGCCAACAATTCATCCCCGAACAGTTAAAATCGCGTTATATTAGTTTTCCAGTTACGTTTCTGCATTGGGTGTTCTGACAGCTTGAAAAGTGACTTGTATGTGACTACTGATTTTATAGACCCGTGAAGAATTTAGTTTTGTGCTAATTAAGAAGAAATGCCTTGTACCTGCGTAAATAGCGCAAGTACTTTTTCTTATACCTGTGGAGAGTTAACTCTGAAGTCGCAAAATTGAAACCTTTTATCTTGTAAAGAATGATCCGAACATTATTTCGGGTGTAAGACTGGTGAACAGTACAAGAAATGGCCCCCCACATATGCTGTTCGACGTGTTTTACGCTCCTGATAGGCCAGTTAAATGAATCACAACATACGCTCTTCGTTATTCCCATTTGGAGGGAAGAAACGGATCAGAAACAAGACAGTTACTTCATTGTGACTAAATAGCTGGAATCGCTTCGAAAACACGAAAAAGAAGTTTGCAACATGCTAATTTAAAATCTGCTATTAGGCCTGTATATTACAGTAAGGAATTACCGGTACCAGTGGCCCCTGCGAATATGAGTGAAGATGAATACAATGACGGACTCGACGAAGATGATTTTCATGAAGACCCAACATTCGGGCCCTGTGGATCAAATGAGCCACACTTGTCTCAAGGGAACCCAATGACCTTGTTCGTGATTTAAATGTTGAAACAAGACGCGGAGCTTTAACCATCGCGATTAATCGGATGTAATCTTCTTTCTCTTGGTACGAAGGCGAGTACTTTTGATGATCGCCGGGGAGAATTTTTTATATTTCTCGAGAAAGAGGACATGGTTTTGTAATCATACCGACTCTGTATTGAAGAATCAAGGACACGATTTCAGTGCAAATGAGTTGCGCTTCTTCATGGATTCTAGCAGTTAGTCTCAAACCGGTACTATCCACAATAGGAGCAAATTCCCTTCTGCTCCGACTGCTCATACAGTTAATAACCTGAAGGAGACACATGAGAACTTCAAACTGTTACATTTAACCAATAGGAGAAATTCAAAAGGCACATGTGTGCAGATTTCAAGGTAATTACAATTTTGGTCAGCATACACCTAGGATATAAAAAATGTGCTGTTGCTTTGTACGCGAGTACAACAACAGACAGACAAGAGCAATATTGTGGGAGAGAAATGTAATGAACACTCCTCTTGTCGACCCCAAAAATGTGTATCAACTTCCGCTGCACATTAGATTGGGTCTCATCAAAACTTTGTCAAAGCTATGGACAAAATGTTACATGCATTCAAGTACTTACTAGAGATGATCCTACGATCAGTGAAGCAAAAATAAAACAAGGAATATTCGAAGAAATTAAAGAATAAATGACTGATGAACACTTCCCTGACATGTTGAGTAATGTTCAAAAAAGGCGTGACCATCTTTAACAAATGCCTTTAAGAAATTTTTAGGCAACCACAAAGCAGAAAGATAGAGCAATATTGAGAACACACGACCCTACAGGATGTAACATGTCACCTACATTTCTTGAAGGATCATTTGATATCCTTCCAGATAACCTGGACATCGTTTTTGACGAACAAGGCCACCGGTTCCACAGGGATATTTCTCTAAGAGGAAAATGTCATCAAGGCAATTGTAGTGCCGCAGCGTTGTCCAGGTACTGCTGGAGCTTATGAAAGGACTTTTCCGGGGCAAGGAACTCCAGGAAATCTAGCAAGAAACCTTTTTCTTTTTAAATTGCTCACTTCTTTGATTCCTGTGTACTGATACAATTTTTTTGCACTTTTCATATGGAACTCTTGTTTTGAGGGCGTAACATTTCGCCTAACCCATTAATACATAGGCTGAGTTAAGCACTTACGAACACAGCTAACGCATGAAAAATGCGACCGGTAGAGAAATTGTGAAAACAGATCTGGATTCAGGGACGAATTACTTTCCAGAAAAAGTCGATTTTGTGTTTTTGGCTGAAAAATTTGTAGAAAAAATTAGCAACCATATCGAAATTAGATGCCATGTTTTGAGAAGTTGCAGTACTTTTATATTACTATGTATATCGTTTTTAAATGATTTAAGAAAAGAGAATACTTTCCTCGTGATTTAATGACAATAAAGGAAATCTATCTAGATCTCTTTAATTTGAACAAGCTCCACAATGAACCCTTCGTATCATATGCTTTTGAGGAAGGGTCGAACAAAAATACCAGTTCAAAAAGTTAATTATTTATTTGAAATTAACTCGAAGAGTGCATTTAGAGCTATTTAACAAACTGCTGTGCTCACTGCAACAATTCCTCGCACGGGATGTCATTTTCTTTCTTGAACTAGAATCACATATTCTACTTTACTAAACGAACTATGCAGCTCATGGATAATTTAAGGCTAATCTCCAGTCAGAAACAGTTGTTTCCACAGTAAATCATCATCATGGCTGCCAATGGCTATTTATTAATCTGATGTGATTCAGTATTGCAATATTATCCTACAGTATACAAAATTTTGCAATAGTGAAGTGACTGAAGTGGCCAAAGTACGCACTTCACTTTCGAACGAAAATATTAATTCTCTACAGAATTTCTTCTTTCCCAGGGCCTTTCTCTTACATTAATTCATTTTGTGCTCTGAAATACCTGGTAAAAGAAATAGGAGGGTAGACGAAAAGTGCGGGGTTATATTGAATCCGTTAATATGATCTATCACAATGCCTGAACTACTAGTGCAGAAAACACTTTCAACATACAAATAGAGAGGACGCTGCCAGCAGAAGAGGACGCCATGAGAAAATCAGCTGATGCCATTCACCAATGGCTAATATACCCATGGTGTCAGCGTACGAAGGAAGACCATACACTTCCGTGTTGTTTTCTGTGTTATAGTAATACTGCACGTACAGACATATAGAAAGCAGTTCTATAGATTGGAACAAATTATCAAAACGGAGATTTTAAGTTTGCAATCATGTGAACAGCCCTCTCCTGGAGAGAATTGAGCTAGATCCCAGCATGAGGTTGTTAAGAAGATGTACTTTTTTAAAGAGTACAAAAGCTTGATAAATTCTCCGGAGTCGTGTAACAGATTTTTAAAAAAATTAAACCTCTAAGAAAACGTAGGATATTATCGGAAGTGATTGAGCAAGCGTCTGTTTAAGTGTACTTCATAGACTGAGATTGGATCTGCACTGTCAATGCACTACATAGCGCAAAAGTAGACTCACACACTGCACGAGAGACGCATGTTTCAATAACGTGAATTACGATTTGGTTTCCAAAGCTCCTCTTCTTCGCAAACATAGTACTACTCATATTACATTAGTACGGCCCCTCTCTCGAGTTAGTCCTCACGTGTACTTTCACATTATATCATTAATCAAAGCGCACTTGCAAACTGAAATCATTATTCTCCAATGTGAGTTCTCTGATGCCTCTTCCAATTACTGCGATCGGTGAATCTGCGCCCACATTTCGTGCAAAAAAAAGGCTTTTCACCAAGATGAATTAAGACGTGGTTTCTCAAAATTGACTTATCACCAAACACTCTACTGCACTCATTACATTGATAAGGTCTCTCGCCGGAATGAGTTTTCAAGTGCATATTTAATTTATCTCGTCGTGCAAAAGTACGCCAGCAATGTGTACACTGTAGCTGTCTTATTTCAGAATGGGTTTGGAGATGTCTCCTCAAGCCACTTTGATCAATAAAACCGTGTCCGCACTTCATGCAACGGAAGGGTCTCTCACCGGAATGAACGAGGATGTGCTTTTCAAGACTGTCCTTAACAGTAAATTTCCTACTGCATTCATTACATTCGTAAGGCCTACGCCGAAATGTACCCTCATGTGCCTTTCGAAGTTACTTCTTTTCGCGAAAGTGAGCTCGCAAACTGAACAGCGGAACTGCCCTTCTCCGGCGTGAGTTAACAAGTGATATTTTAGGCCTTCGAACTGAGTAAACCGTTTACTGCAGTTACTACATTGGTATCGCCGTTCGCGAGAGTGAGTTGATATATGTCTTCTTAGGTTATTGCTCTGGGCGAAGCTCCGCCCGCACACCGCACAACAGAAAGGTCTTTCTCCCGTGTGTGTTAACATATGACTTTTCAAGGTTGACTTAGCAGTAAATTTGCTTCTACACTCATTACATTCGAAATACTTCTCATGGTGCGCTTTAGAGTGTTCCGAAAAACGTCCTTTCGGGAAACGGCGGTTGCCCATTCTACAATGCTTCGGCTGCAATTGGGCTGACGGATGATATTTTAGACATGACCCTTCAGGAAACATGCTACTGCAGTCAATATATTTATGCAGAGTATCTGTAGAGTGAGTTAAAATATGCATGCTACGTTCATCCATTTGACAATCTCTTCCATTACTTTTTGTAGAGCAGAACATTCCTGCTTGTTTGCGACTTGGCAAGTGGCACATCACAATAGCTCTTGCATTTAATGCCTTACAACAACCACCATTTGAATGTGTTGGCCTTTTGATTGATATTACAACTTTCTCCACCCTGCAATACACAAGACAATAACATTTATCACAAAAAAGTAGTACTCATTAAAGAAGTAATACCAAATCCTGTATCAATATTTTTTTGCAACTTTATTCAGTCTTGCAACATTCTCCACAATGGTAAACACACAAAACATGTAACCATATCTCTGGAAGAGTATAAAATCAGGTATAAGTTGAGGGAGGAAAATTAAGGTTAGCTTCTAGACATTTACGAACATAACAATTATTTATGCCTTAATACCAGAATGTTGGACATGTTCAATGGAACTTTACAAGCATTCTTTGCCGTGGGTACACTTGGGAGAGTTTTATTAACAGTATTTCTGCATTTATTGTTACCTTGCAAGTGAACTTCCTGGGTGAGAGTAGCTAGACAGATAGATAGCTATGTATACATCAAAGAAAGGACAATAAGTTCCACCTTTTCAATACTATATATTGTGTGAAAGTTTTACATTACAGTTAAAACATCACAACTTTTGTACATTCGGTACCGGTTTCGACAGATTCCCTGTCATCATCAGCCGAGAATAATTAAACAAAGACAAGTATAGATCATGATTCTTATGGTGTGATTACAATGGTGGATAGTATTGAAAAGGTGGAACTTATTGTCCTTTCTTTGACGTAAATCTTGTTTCAATACGGAACCTAAATATGAAATTCTTAACGTTAAAAGATAGCTATTTGGTTTACATAACTGGCAAAGTTAGGGACACATATCCCTGTTTTATGCTAAACCAGTGAGTACATAAATGACAATATAAAAATATTTAAAAATAGACTGACAAATTTCTATGCCACTATGCTAACCTACTGTAGATAAAATATCTACTATTCTACTCAACATAAAATACATGAACATTTTGCTTCCTATGCACAGCAATATCATAACTATGAAGAAATTGAAATACAATAATAGTAATATTATTAACAATACACATAACTGAGTTATTACTTTTAATTTCATGTTCAACACCAGAAATTTTCGTTTCTCATGTTATGACAGTCCATGAAAAATTATGAAGTAAGGATTGGAATAGAGATAAGTAAACGGGAAGCACAACTGAGTACTTCTACTACTCTAACAAAAATGATGAATGATATGATGCTTATAAGATGAAGCCAAAGAAAGACCAGGAGAAGAACTGTCATACTATGATCATATCTCATGGAGATTTTCAGAACACCCTCTTTCAAATATTACATGATTTGATTTCCCACTGACCTAATGTGGAAAGAGGTTCCATTCATGCCTGGCCTCTACAGCAAAGAAATTGTAGGTTGAGGATTTATGCTTAAAAACAGGGAGCAATGTCTTGATCAGCACTCTGGCAATTTTATCATGGAGTTCAGAAAGGCTATGAAATCAATCTTACATGTACGTTGGGGAATGTAAGGATTTGGTGCTGTGAAGTCAAGGTAACCAGCATGGGTCTGCCTTCGAGGTGTAGCCATCTAAGGTCACCGTATGACTGCAAAGAATCATCTGAAAATTTAAAATTACATATAGATCTCACACTGGTATTCTGTGGATGCTCTAATTTATCTCGGGTTTCTGTGTTTTCACACCTTTTTAAATTGATTCCCAATTGCTGGATATTGGAAGGACAAGGATTTTGAATAGTTTCACTGAAACATTTTAATGTGTGGAACATTGCAAAAACCAATTACTCTTGGACATTGTCTGATCAGAACTCGAGAGGTGCGGGTTAATATTTACTCAGAGGTTTTCTATAATTTTACAAAAGGGCCAAATGCTGTTTTGATATTGAACATCAGGGACTGACATGCAGTAGTTTCTGGGTGGACAACTGCTATGGTATTTTTGGTATACAATAAGTCTATGCTGGGAAGACCATTTGCTTATTGCACCTATAGGCATATTAATTTGCATAACTGCTGTCAAAATGTTAGTTGTTTTTGCATGGATGTACAACTGTACACCGTCAGTGTAAATTTGATGTTTATGATAAGTCAGCTGTTTAGGTAGGCCATTGAAAAATACTGAAAATAGCACACAGGCCAGGGTTGACCCTTATGGGACACCTACCTTCACATGCTGCCACAAGGGAAGTGTTCCTTGATTGATGACAGGTGGTTGAAGTTGTGGTAAAATAGGCATCTATCGATCTCAGAAATCTGTCGGATTAACCTAAGTAATTTAGTTTTGATGCAAGCAACTCATGGTCTACAGATTCAAATGCTCTGCTTATGTCTAATAATACTAGAATTGTAACTTTTCATTCAACGATAGCCTGACATATATCATCAGACATGCTTAGTAAGGCAATACATGTACTGTGATTGTGTCGATTATCTGACTGGTGCAGGTCCAATATGTTGTGGTTGTTGAGGTAATTCCGGACTTGATTATGTACAATGTGCATGAGTCCCTTGGCTACTACTGACTATATTAATGGGTCTGTAGTCACTATCTAGTCTAGGAGATTTTGATTTCAGTACAGGATATACCCGTGATTTGATTATGTAAAATGTGTTTGTACCGAGCTCGATAGCTGCAGTCGTTTTAAGTGCGGCCAGTATCCAGTATTCGGGAGATAGTAGGTTTGAACCCCACTGTCGGCAGCCCTGAAAATGGTTTTCTGTGGTTTCCCAATTTCACACCAGGCAAATGGTGAGGCTGTACCTTAATTAAGGCCACGGCCAGTTCCTTCCCACTTCTAGCCCTTTTCTATCCCATCGTCGCCATAAGACCTATCCGTGTCGGTGCGACATAAAGCAACTAGCAAAAAAGAATGTGTTTGTGTCCCTTGGCTACTATTGACAGTATATTACTGGGTCTGTAGTCACTACCCAGTCTAGGAGATTCTGATTTCAGTAGCGGATATACCAGGGCCAATTTTCAGACTAGGATATGGACTGTTTTGAAGGGAGAAGTTGTGTATGAATGTCAATACTGGAATAGCAGTGTCAATCATTTTCTTTAACATAATACCTGTATCGTCCACCCCTGTGTATTTAGTTTTAGTTCACAAGATAGTCGCCTTCACTTGCACAGGTGAACATAACTAAAATAAAATTTGTCTCCTCCAATGGGTTGTGTGTTAGAATTTGCACTCAAAAGTTTCTATTTTGCTTCTTCGTTTAACTCTACACAGGAGGATAAAAAGCGATCATTGAATACATCAAGGGAAATCTCCGAATCATCTCTCTTTTCCAGTTTATTTAGTCCAATTTGGTGGACTGACTGCCATAAAGGGGCAGGTCTCACGTGAGGCTTTAAAAAGTCATGGACATAGCTTAGTCGAGCATTTCTTATGGCATGAGTCATTGTATTATGTAGTTACTTATAGAGAATAGTATTTTCCTCCATTGGGTTATGTTTATATATTTTCTATGAGATGTCCCGCCTGGTCATTATAGTTTTAATATCATCACTAAACCACGGGGAGAGTCTTTTTACAGGCAAGTGCCATTTGTAGTGGCGAATGCTTCTCAAGAACATGCAGTATCACATTACTGAAAGTGGTTACTATGTTGCCTATATTAGATTTACGAATTACTTCTTGTCATGGCACTAAGAAAGTGTTTACCAATATTTTTTGTTATCAATATGGCTATAGTTTCTGTTAATTACGTGCTTAGACTTATGTTTGGGGATTAAAGTACATAAGTCATACAGAAAATATGCTGGGCTGACAATGCAGGAGCCAAGATGTAATACTTTGTCAGTGCAATTTAAAAATCAGATAACTGATGTGTATTCATTTCACATTACAGAAATATCGAAGTTACAGCCCATGATAGTCAAAACACAAATATGAATTAGAAAGAACAATTAATGATATATTTTTCAGCCCGTTTGGTTCTCCTTGAGTATTGGAAAGAACAAATAAAATTGTAGAAAAGGATCAAGAGGAAACACCACATTAAGAGTCTATAAAATATAATTAATCTTGAAGGGTCACTCCCTGTTATATCATAAGAAACAAGACATAAACAGGAATATATAAAATACATGTTCTTGAAGTCTTGTAGAAATATCAACTGTATCAGAATATATCATGTTGCAGAAAAGTAATGAAAGTGACTATTAAAAAAATGAAAATAAGCATGTGGTCAATACAGAAAAAAACAAAGAAACATAGCATGTCAGGTGTTGATCGCGGCAAGGGAGGGTGAAGAGGAAATCGGGGGAGGGAGAACTTACACTGAGTGACTGGAAGAGTTGTGACTTTTTTGTTTAATCAAGAAGGATTAATAATGTATCGAAAAGAAGGTTAGTTTGTTTAGTAATTGCATTTAAATCAAAAATAGGGTTAAAACTTTGACCAGAATGGATGAAGAAGGTTTTATATATGTTCAATAACTTGCCCTCGTTTTCTCTATGGAGAATTAATAGATCGCTGCCAATGGATGTGAATTCATGCTACAAATCTCTGACATATGTCATTCATAGCTGAAAATCGACTGTGCTTTTTACCATTAACTATTCAAGATAATGGATAATTAAATTTCTTCCAGTTAGTCCAATACAGCTTGAATTGCAATTACGATATTTAAGTTTGTGAACACCTATCAGTTTCATGTATTACACAAAGTTTCTTATTTTTTTCTGTGTTGATTTTTCTAATTAATTAATTTTCTGCAACACAGTATTCTGATAAAATTGATATTTCAGCAAGACTTCAAGACAAGTGTTTTATAAATTCTTATTTATGATTTTGGTTGTTTTGTTTTTTAATATACAGCACAGTGTGACCCTTCAAGATTAATAAGATTTAACATGGTGTTATTGTCTAGATCCTTTTCTATGAACTTTATATTCTTTTCAAGACTGAAGATGGTCCAAAAGGGCCAAAACCTGTATCGCAATTTGCATTTCCTAATTAACACTTGTGTATTCATGAGGTGGACTTTAAATTAACATGTTTCTATACTCTGTCAGGGTTGTTCACTACTATTAGGTCCAGTAGAATGTGTGTAAAATTTTAATGTGGTGAGTGGGAGAAAATAAGAGGATCATTATACTGTATGCCTGAAACATACTCAATAGTTGGGTTGTTTAGGAAGAGTCTGGATCTAGAAAGTTTGCACTGAAGTCACTCAGACAACAAGCTTTGGGCAGTTTCTTTACAACACCTAAGAAGCTTTTCACAGTACAGACCTGCATCTTTTCAACATACACTCAGGTTGATAAGCTATACATTTCATTCCAAGTTCCATAACTGAAGTGTAATTATAAGAAATAAATGGACAAGAGCCACCTTTTCAATACAATATATCAAGTAAACAATGTTACATTAGCCTCAGGCCTAGTTTCAGCCAATTAGTGGCCACCTTCAGCCAAATAAAAATTAAACAGATTATGTGATAAGTAAAACATGCATATACCAGACAAAGACAATGTTATTATACCAATTTATATGGTCTTTATTGGACATTATAAATTTTCCAGCTAACTCATTCCTGGTTGCCAGCATTTCACCCCAGTGTGCTAAGTTGAGCTCACCAGTTGATAAATAGCACACCCACAAGACGCATGGCTAGTGCATACTGTGCAGGCCACTGCGCAGGCTACTTGGAGCCACCAGCAGGCCAATGCACTATGAGAGACTTTGTCCCATTACCAAAAATTGATGCCTGCCTGGTCATCAGATGATACAGATATTGCTTCCCATAGGGAACCTGACATATTTGTCTCTAATGAGTAAATTTATAATCCTTGTACCAATGTATAAATGTTCCTTTATTGGACATTATACATTTTCCAGCTAACTCAATTTTTATAAAAGTAAAAAATCGTACATTGGTCAAGTAGGTAGGAGCTTCCATACAAGATACTTAGAGCATTTTAATGCCGTGAAATATAACAAATGTTCAGCCATGGGACAGCATATAGGTGATACCAACCTTAAGTTCACTAATATTAACAAAGAAATGAATGTTCTCAAAGTTATACATAAAGGCCCCCTGCTCAATATTACAGAAAATTGTTTTATCCATCTGGAACAGTTTCTCAATCCTAACTTCAATCTAAATACAATTTCGGAGAAATCAAACATTTTAATTGATCTTATAATTCCTATCTTTGGTAATCACTTCTCAGATAAAAGGAATTCTTTCTTTCATAATCTCTTTACATTCCATTCTCAGCAGCTGTCATTTTTTTCCACATCCTTCAGCCCCTCCTTAGACACCCCTTCATTCATTCTCCCCTTCCCCCTTCCCATCACCTTGCTTCTGAATCCCTCCCCTCCTCACCCTATCTACTCTTTTGTTTACATTGCCTACTTCCTCCAGCAAGTCAGTGGTTGTTCAACATCAGATATTAAAGGTGAATCTAATAAACAGAGCCCGGAAGTTCAGGCATTTATTTTGGCTAGAATAGGCAGGCAAATAAGCACTTACAATTGAGGAAATAGGCACTAGAATAATTAAAATAGGCATTTATAATGACAAAAATGGGAACTAATATAATAAAGATGGTTTAATGTAAGCTACATAATGCACATCTGCATCCCATTTTACTACTTAATCTTATGTTCTCCTGAGGGCGGGGGTGATAGAGTAACATCGACGGTATCCCCTGCCTGTCATAATTGGCGATTAAAAAGGGGACCAGGGGCTCTCAACTTAAGAGTGTGGGCTGGCGACCACGGTCCCCCTGAACTGAGTCTGGCATTGCTTCCACTTATTTAGCAGATTCGTCGCTTTACTCTTTCATACCCGAATTCCCTTGGTCAACTCCTGTTCTTTTCCTACCCCGACGATATTAGGTTTTCAAGGTCTAGGGAGTTTTTAATTTTCATGTCCTTTGTGGCCCTTCCCTTTCTTTTGCTGATATCTTCATTTTTCAAAGTGTCAGACCTCTTCCATTTCCTTCTGATTAATGTTAGTAGAAGGTTGTTACCAAGTTGTTCTTCCTCTTAAAACAACAACCACCACCACTTAATCTTACGTAACAGGAATGGGATCTGACAACCTCTCGATCATTTGGCTTGTGGAGTGAGTTTTCTGTTGAGATTTGTTTAATATAAAAATACTGTTTGTGTAAATGTTATTTTATATCCAATAAATTAAATAAAACTGAAATTGTCTACTTTATTATTAACACAGTACATTGGAATCATATTTTCTTTTCTTTCCATTGATTACTTTAAATATATAATGATCCCTGTGAATTCTTAGGGTTACGGGTGGGGTAAATAACAGCAGAAAGTATGCACAACTCAAAAGTAGTTTAAGAAAAGGCATTAAATTATCAAATAGGCAACCAAAGCTAAACTAGGCAAATAAAGGCAAAATAAAAACTGGTACTACTGTTCCCCAACATACGGAAACATGTTTGTCTCTGTTTGAACTTCGATATAAACACACAAATATAAAAAGCATTTTCCTAACTTCTGGGCTCTACTCATAAATAATTTTTCCCCTTTTTAATTTATTTTCTGTAGGTTTATTTATTCCTAATTCTGGCTATCATTTCCAGATTTACTTCTTTGCCCGAGGTCCTAAGTCAACTTAAAGACATCATATTATGACATGAAGATAATAACCATAATTTTTTTATTATATCGATTTTAATGTTATAATAATTCCTGCAACATTGCCCTTGTCTGCTATGTGTATGTTTTAGTTATCACATAATCTGTTCAATTTTTATTTGGCTGAATATGGCCACTAAGTGGCTGAAACTAGTCCCAAGACTGATGTAATATTATATACTTGATATATTGTATTTATTTCAATTTACGTCAATATATTTCTTATAATTGCACTCAGGTTTTCAATCATACTCTTGATTCAACTGACAGACAATTTGAGGTTTCAAGCATGAAGAGACAGACGCACAGATCCCTTCACAGCATTTGCCAAGCCTGTCATTCCTCAGGTCAGGTAATTCCTGGTTCTTAGCATGATGTTTGACTTCCAACCAACTTTCACTGCGTAAGATACTATTGAAGGACAGTGGAATATTCCTCTTAGTGAATTGATATGAGTTTGAGAAACCAAACTCTGAGCATTAAAGTGACATAAGCAAAAAGTGCTTTTATCTCCATTTATGGCTGACTGGAGAATGTGTGTTGTACCTTCAAGGTGTGGGGTGCAGGACAAATGAGGACCAGGTAGTTGGATTGAAGGGATGGATGGGGAAGGGAAAGTGTGAATAGGAAAAGTAGAAAAGTATTGCTATGGTCAGAGGGATTATGGCTGTCTATGGTATGCTTTGCCAATTGCTAAAATGAAACTAATTAGCACAAGGAGAACACAGCATGCAATTACTTCCAATGAATAACTAGCAATTAATGAATTGTTACATGTTGGCAAGGTACAGTATATAGATGAATAGAGAAACTGGCAGCATTCTACTTCTAAAATGTATTAACTAATTATTTAATGTATATGTGAACACTTTCAGGCTTACCAAGATCACAACTTACACTCAAGCACATGACATACAATTACACAGTTCATGCTCTCTCTTGTTCTTGCTGTTCATTTACACAAATTCACACAGACTTCAATCACTAACACTACAGTCTCCCTCAGTCACAAAGTTACTTCATCTCCACTATCAGAGTCCACAGTTCACATCCCACCCATAACAGTCTTGCTGTTTAGGATGAGTTCGTTTTCTACACTAGAGTAGAACTCAGTTCACAGCCCCATACCAACAGCCAGTATTCCCTCCCTCTGCACAAGAACATGCAACATTCTCTATAGTAGGTGGCCCCAGAGATACAACTCATGATGACAGGTTTATAGAATGAGTCCACAGTTCAACAAACAGATGGTCCACAGCTTGCCCCACTCAACTCAGGCCACCACTCACACTCGCCCACTAACTATCACAATGGCTCTCAACTGCTGAGCTCAAAATGAACTGAACCCACGACTGTAGCACTCATCACTCTTGCTTGCTGGCAGAACTCCCATTGAGCTCCTCAATTACTAAACTAACATCACAGGTCGCACTTGACTTGTATACACTAGGCCCTCCCCATCTACGTTTCCAGAAGGAACATGCCTCCCAGAGTCTTCCCAAAGACAATACTCTCGGCACCTCCAATGAGGGAGAAGGATAATCCAGATAGCAATGGAGGGAGAAACCGGCCCTCCCCTGCCTGGTGATTGGGGTAGGGAGAGGTGTGGGCCTTCCTTCGTGATGTGTATGTAACTGGAGCTGACTAGCTTGCACACCTTCCTGTAGCTGTACCTCAGCATGGCAGATGCAGCGGCTCACCATGCCACAGTATTTTAGAGAATTAAATTGACAATAATGTCTGTTAGGTCATCAGCCCAGAGGCTGGTTGGATCCTCAATTAGCATCACCAAAGGTTATGCGGTTATAAGGAAACCCCAAAAACCAATGGCAGCACCAAAATGAGGTGTACTAGGCAAGACGAGGAGTGAGGTAGTTTGCCATTGCTTTCCTCACTGGGTCAGAAAGTACTACTGCAGCACGACTGACCCTATGAGCAGCACCTTTCATAACACTCAGATGCACTAGTCATGCTCTGAATGTCATTACTCAGCACTACCCATACCCCAGCAACTTCCATATTGTCACAGCCATGGATGTTGACTGGGACTTCGGTGGAAGCTACACTTTACTCTGGCCAATAATAATAATAATAATAATAATAATAATAATAATAATAATAATAATAATAACAATAATAATAATAATTGCATGCAACAGCAGGTTAAGCATACATAATAACTCAATTAGGAGCTTATTCAATGTAATGCTGATATTAGATCTATGTAGATGTAATATGTAGGCCCTGACTTAAATTGGAAACAGTTAAGAAAATTATTAGAGATTAAAGTACACCAAGAGATGGTTGGACAAGAAGATAGATAAGCAAATAGGTATTTAGGTAAAAAGATGAACAGATACAGTAGATCGATAAATACAGACGTAGAGAAAGTTCTTTCAAAAAAGAAGAAGACTACTTTTCAGGTGTGACTTATGGTAAAGGATGGGAGTGGACTCATAGTCAAGTGATAAAATATCATTGGAACACAACCTTAATCCATAGTAAGTTCCTTTAACTGGCACACACTCAATTTCTTCCTGTTTACCATGTCTCCTAAATCAGCCCTATTGTTTGTAAGTATGTTGGATTGCTTTTCAAGATGGACATCCTAATAGCTGCAGGATCTTCATGAATTGTTGTCAATGATCTTTTCAGTATCCTTTTCATCACAAAGACATCATTTCATGAGCAATAAGACACAAACTTTCACTATCATAGGTTGCGCTTTACCTGGAGGTCAAAGACCTACCCTGTGACACCAATGTTATTAAGTGTCACATCTGCGCCTACTGCTTTGCACATGTTGAGCACAAGTACATCACAATTTCTGTTCGCACTTTCAGGGATGCCAAAAATTCTCACAGTTTTCTCCAGCTATACTACTCCAACTAATCACACCTAACATCCATATCTTCCTTCAGTTTATGGATTCCTGCTGCCTTCCTATCAGGTTCTTCAGTTAACTCTGACAACAGTTCAAAATTCAATTTTAAATTCTATTTCAGCTTTTTAATGACCACTTCTGTTATACAGGTCAATATGGCCTGCACAATTTTTTCAATGTAGCTTTGCGAGTTAATGAAGTCATTCTGTGCATACTTTACAGGGCGGTTGAAGTTGGTAGCACTGGTAGTGGCTGCACTTCCAACTCCGTTGTTTTGGTAACCGAATATTATATTTATTAATATATTATTTATTTATTTATTTTACTTTTTTATTTATTGCTTTGTAGGTGGCAAAGTTAGGACTCTTGGCCCTCTCTTGCACATAACCACTATAGAGGTACATCATTGGGGGGGGGGGGAGATTTTGAACACATAACATTACATAGTAAATAAGAACCTACACAGAAACACATTACACGTTTCTAACTCAAATTCATTCAATCATCCAGTCATACAAGTTAGTCAGCTGCATTCAGCATGTAGTCTCGGCAAGCAGTCTTAAATTTAAGTAATTAGGTGGTATTTCTGACACTGACTGGCAGAGAATTCCAAAACCTAGAACCTGTCACAGCAACAGAATTCTTATACACAGAAGATTGGTGATCAGGAATAGAGAGGAGGATAAATATTTAAGCTGGGATGAAATGTATAGTAGTCTGACTTCAGAGAGCAGTCGATTTATATGTATCAGTATGTGATATGTTCGTCACTTATCAGGTTTCAGCCATGAAATAGTGTGATAGCACGGGGTGACATGTGTATCTTAACTCAGACTGTAAATAAATCTAAGGTCACAATTTAGCGCGCACTGAAGTTTTGAACTCTATTCTTTTGTTGCGTCTACAAGAATGATGTCACAGTAGTCAAGGTTGGGAAGCACTAATGTTTGTATGAGCTTGACTCTCACATTACAAGGCAAAACGTTTCTATCTACTTTCACCAAATGAAGCATAAGCTTATTTTCTACAAACATTTTTAGCATATTCAGACCAATTTTACATTTTGTTCATTGTAACTCCAAGATTTCTCACAATTTGGCTGAATAGAACAACTTTGCCATTCAGTATAACTGAAGGAAAAGTTTCGTACATAGAATGGTCAACAATTTTTGAGAGCCAATAATGATTGCTTGTGTCTTGGAGGGGTTAAGGAAGAAGGAATTCTTTAAGGAGTAAGCATAAAGTCGCTGAAGGTCAGCATTGATGCTTATTACGGCTTGAGGCAAATTGGAGGCCTTACAGTGACAGCATATTTGTAAGTAGTCCGCATAAAGATGGTAGCCACAATCATTTAAATTAGATTAAACGTTGTTTATGTACAAAATTAAGAGCAAAGGGCCTAAAACACACCCCAGCAGCATGCCTGCTTTCCTGGTTAGCCGGTGAGAGGTTTTATCAAGGGTTATAATTTGTTGTATGCAATTTTTGAGGTACGATGAAAAGAAATTAATAGTTCGCTGTTTGAAGTAGAAAGATTTCATCTTGTTTAATAGAGCCTGTATGTTTTCAGTGTCAAATGTGCTACAGAAAAATTGAGGAGAGTAAGGGTTGTTACCAGTCTTTGGTCCATTGTGTGTCATATGTCCTCAGTCACTTTGAGCAGGACTGATGTTATGTTGTGCCCCTTCTTGAAGCCAGATTGCAATGGGTCTAGGAGAGAATGGTTGTTTAAGCACTCCAACACCTGCTTATGAACCAGACGCTCAAGTATTTTGAAAATTGCATTAACCTGTAGATGGATGGTTGTAGGGGTTAGGTATTTTTAGGCACAGGGATAACATGGCCAGTTTCCATAGTGAAGGAAAGGTTCCATTTGTAAGGCAGTAGATAAAAAAGTGGGTAATGACTTGTAAAACAATACCAATAATGTTGTGTAAGAAAGTTATGGGAATATAATCAACTCCTCTGGATTTTGATTTAATGGTATATAATACTTTTTTTAACTTTATTAGTAGTGACAAGGTGGAATGTAAAATCTTGCTGGTCAGGTAAAGGATTCATTACGGAGCTGGGTACTGAGTTTGGGGGATTTAGTACATTCATTGGTGTTCTTTCGTATATACAGTACATTCATGCAATACATGCATACATACACCATCACTACAGACCATTATACCTTTCAGTGTTCAGTCTGCAAGCCTCTGTGAATTTACTAAATGTCACCACAATCCTCTTTTTGCAACTAGTGCTGTGGCCTCATTTAGTTCTATACCTCTTATCTTTAAATAATTAGAAACTGAATCTAACCATCATGTTCTTGGTCTCCCTCTACTTCTATTAACCTCCATAACCGAGTCTATTATCCTCCCAGGTAGCCTATCCACCTCCATTCGCCTCACACGACCCCACCACCGAAGCCAGTTTATGCGTACAGTTTCATCCATTGAGTTCATTCCTAATTTAGCCTTTATCTCCTCATTCCAAGTACCCTCCTGCCAATGTTCACACCTGTTTGTCCCAGCAACCATTCTCGCTACATTCATGTCTGTTACTTCTAACTTACAAATAAGATATCTTGAGACCACCCAGCTTTCACTGCCATAAAGCAAAGTTGGTCTGAAAACAGATCAAAATAAAGATAATTTCGTCTGGGATCCAACATCATTCTTACAGAATACTGTTGATCGCAACTGCTAGCTTACTGCATTATCTTTAATGCACCTTGATTCAATTTCATTTAGTATATTACCATCCTGGGAGAAAATACATCCTAAATACTTGAAATTATCTGCCTGTTCCAGCTTTGTATCACAAGCAAGTTGCTTTATGTTGCACCGACACGGATAGGTCGTACGGTGATGATGGGAAAAGAAACGACTAGGAGTAGGAAGGAATCATCCATGGCCTTAAGGTACAGCTTGGTGTGAAAATAGGAAACCACAGAAAACCATCTTCAGAGCTGCCGACAGTGGGATTCGAACCCTTTTCTCCCGAATACTGGATACTGGCCGCACTTAAGCGACTGCAGCTATCGAGCTCGGTGCTTTGTATCACCAATCTGACATTCAGATCTGTTGAATTTCTTACCTACTGATATAAATTTAGCCTTCAAAAGGCTCATTTTCATAACATACTCATTGCACCTATTTTCAAGTTGCAAGATATTAGACTGCAGCCTTTTGGCACAATTTGTCATTAAGACCACATCGTCAGCATAGGCCGGACTGCTCATTACATTTCCACTTAATTTAATCGCTCTCTGCCACTTTATACCTTTAAGGAGATGATCCATGAAAACTACGAACAACAAAGGTGAAAGATTACAGCCTTGTCTAACCCCTGTAAGTACCCTGAACCAAGAACTCATTCTACCGTCAATTCTCACTGCAGCCCAATTGTCAGCATAAATGCCTTTGATTGATTTTAATCATCTACGCTTGATCCCATAGTCCCCCAGTATGGTGAACAACTTTTCCCTCAGTACCCAGCCATATGCCTTCTCTAGATCTAGGAAACATAAACACAACTCTCCATTCCTCTCGTAGCATTTTTCAATTATAGTTGTTGCAATTCTTCCTGTTTCCTTGCTTATAGATAGGCACAATTACTGCTTTTGTCCAATCTGAGGTTACCTTACCAACATTCCATTCTATAAAGCCATTTTATACCTGCCTTCCCATATACTTCACCATTTCAGGTCTAATTTCATCTATACCTACTGATTTGTGACAATGGAGTTTATTTACCATTGCTTCCACTTCATCAAGCGTAGTTTCACCAACACCATTTTCCTCCTCCCCATGAGCCCCGTTGTTCGTGACACCACCATGAAGATTTCCTTTTACGTTGAGAAGATTTCCTAAATATTCCCTCCACCTCTCCAGTGATTCCCTGGGGTCTATTATGAGTTCACCTGCATTATCCAAAACACTGTCCATTTCCTTTTTCCTTCCCTTCCTAAGATTCTTCATTAATTTCCAGAAAGGTCTTCCTGCTGCTTGAACTAGCCTTTGCAGGTTATTAACAAAATCTTCCCAAAACTTCTTTTTGGATTCAACAAATATTTGTTTTGCTCTGTTTCCTTCACCTACAGACAATTCCCTGTCTGCACCAGCACTTGATTGGAGTCATTTTTAATAAGCCTTCTTTTTACGTTTGCAAGCTGCTCTCAGTTCATCATTCCACAAAGATGTTCCTTTTCTTCCATCTTTATACATAGTTATTCCTAGACATTCCCTTGCAGTTGCTACTGCAGCATCCCTGTATGCCACCCATTCTCTTTCTATATCCTGATCCTGCTTACTGTTCACTGTTCGAAACTCCTCACAAATTATATCCATGTACTTCTGTCTAATTTCCTTGTCCTGGAGATTTTCTACCCTTATTCATTTGCAGACAGATTTCACTTTCTCTATCCTAGGCCTAGAGATACTTAGTTCGCTGCAGATCAGATAGTGGTCTGTTTCATCGAAAAATCCCCAAAAAACCCATACATTCCTAACAGTTCCTGAATTTGAAGTTGGTTAAGATATAGTCTGTTACGGATCTGGTACTCCCAGCCTCACATATGTAGTGGTGAATAGCCTTATGCTTGAAGAATGTATTTGTAACTGCTAAACCCATACTAGCACAGAAGTCCAGCAAATGCCTCTCATTCCCACTAGCTTCCAATCACCCTTTCATGTCCTTCAGTTCCATTTCCAACTCTCGCACTGAAATCACCCATTAGCACTATCCTATCCTTGTTGTTGGCCCTGACTACGATGTCACTCAATGCTTCATAAAACTAGTCAAGTTCAGCCTCATCTGCATCCTCACATGGTGAAAACACCGAGACAATTTTCGTCTTAATTCCTCCAACTGCCAAACCTACCCGTATCATTTGCTCATTTATGTGCCTAACAGAATCTATGTTGTGTGCAATAGTATTCCTGATGAACAGTCCTAACCCAGACTCTGCCCTTTCATTTTTAACACCTGTCAAGTACACTTTATAATCTCCTATCTCTCTCTTGTCACCTTCCCTTACCCAAATATCACTTACTCCTAGCACATCCAGGTGCATCCTCTTTGCTGACTCGGACAGTTCTACTTTCTTTCTTCCATAAACCCCATTAATATTGATAGCTTCCCGTCGAATTCCATTTCGTTCACCAAGTTGTTTCCAAGGAGTCCTTCACCTGTAAAATGGGAGTGGGACTCCATTACTCCCATAGGCCCAAGGCTTGCTTAAAATGTTCTGAGCTGAGTAAATTCATGAAGCAGTATGCTACCCTACTTACACATAGTCCAAGTGAGGATCTCTCCTCTAAGGGGAGAGCCTGAACACAAGAAGACCATGACTCAGAATATGTCCGAGATGCCCACTCCCACTCTGTAGCAACTGGTATCCCAACTCTCAGGACCACTTACTAGGCCACTCAGCCGTTGCCATTGGTTCACGAACTAGGATGTGACTACAGTAACCCACACCATGAACCATTGGTGTTCTTCCTCCAGTAAAGAATTCATTTAACTTATCGAGTGGTAAGTCTGGCACATGAGGTTGTTGCTGAGGTTTCCGAATGCCTACGGAATGAAGCATGCTTCAAGCACTGCTAGAATTCATATCTGCAGTCATGTTACACAAGTAAGTAAATTTACGGTTTCTAACAAGCTGTTTAATTTGATTTCTAAGGACCTGATAATTTTCGAAGTCACTTTGGTCATGACTTCATTTAAAGCATTAATAAAGTGCATCACAGTGGGCCATCATGATTTTAATTTCATCATTTAGCCGAGCACAAGATGGACAAGTAACTTTTATCTGTTGTTTAGGGACGTGTTTATCGTACAGACTGATTACAAGGGAGTTAAACTTGTCTACTTTCGTATCTATATCGTCCAAGAAGAGTACGGCATACCAGGGTAGATTGTAAGCGTCATGTCTTAACTAGTCCATATCAATGTCTTTTGTGTTTCTGGAAATAGCATACTTAGGTTTATATTTTGACATTCGGAGGGAGTAGGATACATAGATAAGGTCATGAGTGGAGATGACTGGGACTGAAATCCAGCAAGTTATAACTTACTTTGAGTTATTTGTCACAACGTGGTCAATGAGCAGGTGTGTAAGTGTGAATAGGAGGCTCTAAACAGAGGATGGTCATACCACAGGAAGAAAACATGTCAATAAATTTAATAATATTCAGGAAACTCAATTGTCAAAAATTATCAGATTTTGCTCCAGTGCAGCATGGGCTCATCTGTGCGGGAAGGTGCGGTATCCATCTGATGAGCGGATGCTGCACTGGGGCAAAACACTGGTAATTTTTGATAACTGAGTTTCTTGAATTTTATTTAGCTACCTCAATCAGAGGTCATATTTTTAGTCGTGTACTGTAAATAAATTGTTTAGTTTTGTACATTTAAGTAAGTAGGTTAATGTTAAAGTCCCCTATGGCAATAATATGCTCGTAACTAGGCAGCAGGTCAATTAAGGGGAATTTGAATTCAGTCATATTTGCTATTTTGTGCGGCTTGTATACAGTAACTATAAGGAGTTTCTGGTGGTTAACAATGACTTCAACAAACAAGAATTCTGGCCCTAGCTGTGCATTGTTAGGTGATACACATATCACCCTACTATTTAAGTTCTTTCTGCAGTATGTGGCCACCCCACTTCATCTGCTGTCATCGGATCTATTGCGATGTAAGAGGGAATACCGGTCAAGTGGTTTCATACTGGAGGGTAAAATTGGCGTAAAGCAGCTTTCACTAATACCAAGAATATGGATAATACCTTAACTCATTATGACTTGAATTGCATCAAAGTGTGCTACCAAGGTGAGAGCGTTGACATGGCAACACTGTAAACAGTTGAGAGAGGGAGATATGAATGTTTCATGAGATATGAGATATTTTATGATACGAATTTGGAAGAAATCAGAGATAAATACAAACAGCCAACTTCCACAGGTTTTTATCATTCCACTGCTGTATAACTACTTCAAATTACTTGAAAGTGTGGATTCTCACTCAGTCACATCAATCACCAAGCATACCAGACCTGCAATGCAGGCCCCTTCCACAACCGCCTCTGTCGTTATCCACTTATAACAATGTAGCAATATTGAACAATCATTTGTTTGAAGTTAATTCATGATAATTAGGTGCAGTGTTATGAGAGCATTACAATGGAAATGCAATATCCTTCAAAAGAGTGCTGAAGTATATTTACTAGCAAGTAGCTCCTTAAGAGACACCTGATATCTCATCCTGGAGAACGCCCCTACCACTATCATACATGCAGTAGCACATTTTCTTACATGTCTCATTTTAATATACACACCTTAAATAATTCTGGAAAAAACATCCAGTAAATTACAGCATTCGTTCACTTGGTCAGGTAACCTTAAGTACTGTACAAACTCTAACTTCATGTGTTATTATTTAAACACAGGAACGTGCGTTCCTGAACAACAATTTTATACTTTGTAACATTTATTTTTTTGCCCAAAATTTGCAAGTGTAGCAAAAGCAAGTTTCAGATGTTCATATGTATTTCCTCACAGTGATAAAACCAGAATACCATGAAGGTACGATAATACACATACCAAAACTTACAGGACTTCAGTAATAATTTGTCAAGAAGTTGATCAATCATTATTCACGTTATAACATTGTATACTGTTTGAGAACTTAAAAACACGGATTTATGATAAATAATCAATTGAGCATGAACCCTTTCACACTCAGCCTATATGCAGGGGTTTGCTTGATGAAGCTCAAACTAATTTTTGTGATTTTCCACACAAATTACAAAAATCAACACGTAAACAGTATAACACACATTAAAATAAAATAAATCACACTAATACAGGAAACTACAAGCATTTCAGAAATTAATATACCTTGGATGTATTATTATTGGTAAAGCCAAAAAAAATTATTATACTTTGAAAATAAATTTTAATAAATAAATTACGGTTTTCAATGACAGAAAGATCAGATATTATTGCGTCTTTCTTCTTTACTCTTAGACCTGAAAGAAAGAACATTTAATTCTGAATTTGATATCAATATGATGTGTGTGCTGCAATTCACTCATGAAGCATGGCACAAAGTTATTCACTGTACATGTAACAGTCATCGATGTCAGGTTCTCATGGTCTGATGTACGGTGAGCAGCTGTGACCGTGTCATTCCCACATAACAGAAATCACTTTCGGTAAAAGAAGGTCATTATTACTGCCTAAATCATCTGAAAATTCAAGGATATTGGCCTCATTCAGCCTTGAATATGGCCTATTCACTACGATAAAAAGATGCCGCAAGCACGTGCAACAACGGAGTAATGAGGAGTAAAATTATATTTCGCGAAGTAGAGCAAACACATGATATACCAAAGAAATTAAACAAACTCTAAACTAAACTGATAGCAAGATCAAATTGTTGTATTCATAAGCCAACAAAAACAGATCCATTCAATAACAACTTCGAATAACACAAGATAAACTTTCACAGTTAAAAGATATCATTTGTCAAAAATAAATATATTTTGTCGGGCTGGTGGATATATCTGTAGAGCAGTGGCGTATGCTGAGTCCAAGACGTGGGCTACCACTAGACTTAGGTTGGGCCGATGACCTAGATATTAGGCCCCTCTAAACAACAAGCAAGACTTAGGTTACTCCTTTTCGATGGTTGGTTTGGTGAATGTCAAGCTTTTTAAGAGTTTTGGGCTGCAGCCAATAGCCAACATCGTAGCCCTCTGCATTGTCAAAGCTGTTTCAGAAGCGACTGTCCTAGCCTCTGATACTGTCAATACTCAACACCTGATCAGTGGAGATGGTAGCCTAAGGTTTAGCAATTTAAAGTCCAACTTTGTAGCTAAATGGATACAATGCTTGCCTTTGGTATGATGGCCCTGGTTCAGTTCTCAGAATCAACCCCCTTGTGCTGTTAATTCCCCTAGCTTGGGGATTGGGTATTTATGACGTCTTCACCATTCATTTCATCCTCATTAGGTCACCACCAAGCCTATACAGATGCCATGCACCATTACTATTATTATTATTATTTTTTCTTTTGCCAGGGGTTTTATGTCGCACCGACACAGATAGGTCTTATGGCGACGATGGGATAGGAATGGCCTAGGAATTGGAAGGAATCGGCCGTGGCCATAATTAAGGTACAGCCCCAGCATTTGCCTGGTGTGAAAATGGGAAACCACGGAAAACCATCTTCAGGGCTGCCGATAGTGTGATTCGAACCTACTATCTCCCGGATGCAAGCTCACAGCCGCGCGCCTCTACACTCATGGCCAACTCGTCCGGTATTATTATTATTATTATTGTTACGGAGATATCCGTGGTAGTTATGCGTGAAAGAAGGTGCGGGGTGGTGAACGGGTCTCAAGTTACTAAAGTAAAATTAATTAAAATTTAACCAGGTTATATTTTCTTTTCAAAAACAAAGAAATAACAAGCATGGCAGGTACAAAGTAGCAAGTTCAAAAGGGTAGTTACAATATTTACAGGATTTGGGCTTCGCGCCCTGAAAACACAATTCTTAAGCAACTAGCCCAACTTTACGATATACAAATTTCAACAACGGGGCAGAAGACCCCAATCGAACCCTGGAGCACTTGCTCCAAATTGCACAGTAAAGCCTCCTCGAGGCATACAACACTCAGTTCTCAAAAGAGCCACTCGCTCTCAAATTTAAGCCTCTCCCAGGCCACACCAAACTCCACCTTCAAGCTGTCCTCAACGGACATAAACACAGGGGCAAAATACCCAATCTACTGAGGTCTATTAAATGAAAAGCAGGTTAATTAAACGACCTCTAAAATAACAATTTGAGAGGAGGCGAACTTGCACTCCTAATACACTTTGATTAAGACCTACTTGGCACTAGGCCGTTAATACAAGGGCTAATCCCATACTAAAGAGGTGACTTAAGGAGAGAACAATTTGTTTTACGTTATCGAAGAATAGGTTGAGAAAAATAAGTTCACCTCAAAACAATAGGAGTGGGACCTCTAGAGGGTTAGCACTCTCTATCCCAGTATGTAGACTTAAAAGAGAATATATGAAAAGAGTAGTTACATTTAGGAAAAGGTTACATGGTGGAACGCTTAGAACCCGCCCCGAGAGTTAAACTGCTGAGCAAGCAAAGAAAGAAGTTATTAATCGGCCATTACCTTGTTGTTGACCGCTGCCGAGGAAAGAGGCGCTTCCCGCCTCCTGCTATGTACTAAATACACTGAAAGATGGAACAGAAGTGGCCCGGAGACCCTAAAATCAGCAGTTTATATCCTCTCGCGGAAGGTTCTAGGCGTTAGGGGAATGAAAACACCCTCCCACAAACTTTTTATTGGCTCGGGTACAGAAACATATCCAAGTTGGGGGAAGATACATCGGATTGGTCGGAAATAACTCAAAGAAATTCAGGATTGGTTAAATGCAACACAAGGGGAAAGAGAGGGGTATACAGCCAACTTAACCAAAGACTAAAAAAAAATTTAGCAAAGAACAAACATTTGAAATAAAAATTTCTCCAACAAAATAGTTCTTTGACTCCGCACTAGGTTGCACTATTGTTGATCTTCAGTAGTGTCCTCTAGAAGAGAAAGTTCACACTGCTTACTTCAAGCGAAACAAAACCACATCAAAAATGACACAGTTCAAAAACTCAAAATTTTCCACGTGGTGACATCTTCTGAGAAAGTAGAGAATTAATAGCGTAGATAAAGTTCAGACTTCCTCCAGCAGAGGAGTTTCAACTGGCGCACATTTTAAATTAGCGGAGTGGAGGTGTACCGCCCGGTACAATTATTAAATACACATTTTGAATTTTACAGCACTACCAGTAGTCGTGCCCATCATTCACTGTTTAATTAGCTTCCTCGGGAGATCAGTGGTGGTGTCTGACCCATGATCACGGGTTCGATTCCAACCAACAAAAGAGAACACTACACCTGAAAGATTGCATTTAATTTTAGCAGATATACATATAAAAGAAAACTATATTACTCTTATAACAGCAGCCTTCCTGCAAGGATGTAGAAATGTCAACACTCTGTTTTTATAAGTATAAGGTGAGGAAGTATATACGACGCAGTGGCGATCTGATAGAGCAAAGCCTAGCATACGTATCCCCCCGGTCTCCATACATCAGCAAGCCACGTGAGGAGGGTCGAGGGACGCAGAGTCTGGGCTGCAATATCTTTCTCCGATGTGTTGCTCTCAGAAAAACATGCAACGTTTTCTCTCATTGAACTGAAGTTTTGTAAATGGAAGAATGTGTCATATGCTTACATTGTAATGTGCTTTAGATTTCCATCGTTCTCATTTGAGGTTTAGGGGCCGATGACCTTCGATGTTAGGCCCCTTAAAACAACAAGCATCATCATCATCATCATTTGAGGTTTGGGCTTCACCGATAGCCATGGTAGCCCTCAGCCACTGCTGTAGAATAAAACACAAATTCAACACTTTAAGTTACTGTCACAATCAGCTGTTACCATTTAACGGCCATGCAAATGACCCAAATCCCTAAATAGGACAGAAGCAATGTATCAGCGCCATAAACTTTCTTACCATAACCTCTCGTGCTGATAGATTGGTGCGCTGAGTGTGAAGGGATTAAAGGTTCAAATCTTTCTACAGCATTTGCAGACTGGCCTGGATAAAATGAGTTCATACCAACATGCAGATTGTTCACATTACATACTGTATTGAGAAGTGTGATTGTGGAAAAAGTTGCAGCATTGACCAAACATCTTGTGTATTCATGTAATGGTTTCTGCAGGATATTCAAAACAAGAATTAAGCCATAGATTTAGGTTGAAATAAATAAAGTGCTTTAAGACCCAGAAGCATGTTTCCTAAAAATGGAAATAACTTATGCACTCTTATAGTAGGTGTTCACCTGTTTATTGTATGTATTTGCAAGTGGCAAGTTCGCCTGACTCTACCTGCAAGTGTTGCCACTGAGTTAGGGCTTGACCGTTTGATTATGGAGGAGCCAATAAGGGATACCAGATGCCCATTGGGCAGCCCGTTCTGTCATCAATTCTGTCATTGCACCATTATCTCTTTGGTAGCCTCCTCAGTGGTATTGCAGGTTATAAAATTCATCTTTTTTGTCCATATTGAAGATCTACTTGTGATACAAATTCTTATCATTTTCTTAATTACCACCTATTCAATACAATAAAAACGTAGTACAAACTTACATATTTATTAAGATGTTTATATGGTACATGTTTCGCTCCTTTTTCGTGAGCATCATCAGCCAACTATTATTCACTTAAGGTTGTATGAGATCATGAAACAATTCTTTTGGATTAAGATTATTCCTATAAAACTAATTGACAAATCTTATAATATTTTACGAGTCATATAACAATAAAATTATGTCTTTAAGTTGAAACTTTTTGTCTATAAGTTAAAACTTTTTGTCCAAAATCTATCTAAGTCTACCATTTTATTGACGAAACTCATCTGGTGAAATCTTTTAAATTGTTTAAAAAATAAAAAATAAAAAATAAAATAACTTTTGAGATCTGGCTAATTGTATTTTGTATCCTCAGTGGTATGCGAAAGAACCAAGAGTTGGACCTAGAACTTCTGGATACCAGGGGATTTTGGATATTTCCCCTTTTGTGAAGTAGCTGGAAGCTGGTCTCCCTATTTAAGGCAGACTGATTCAGTTCTGCTAAAAATAGGGGCAGTTCAGTTGAGAGGAGCTGTGGTGCTCTGGATCAGTCAATGGACAGTAATGACTGAGTGCTTCTGTGCTGTGCATGTGAACAGATAGCAAATGTGGAAGAGTGTAGCAGAGCAAGAGGTACAATGAACGAAGACCGTCATGAGTTGACAGACAGAGTACCAAGTACAGCATTGTAAAACTGTGTTGCATGGGCGAACTCTGAACTGAGAAGCCGCAGTAGTTACACAGTGCTGTAATCGTCAGCTGTGGAGGGCCTAAGTGACAGTGTGCAGTGTAACTGTTTTAGACTGGAACTGTCAGAATGTAAAAGTAGTGTGACTGAATCACACAGAATACAGAAGGCATACATTGCATAATCATGTCCCTTATTATTTGTGTAAGACTAAACGCTACCAGTCATCATGTCTGGAGAATGTTGCAGTAAAACAAGATTTACATCATGACATCAGGCTGAAACAAATGAAAAGTGTTCAGGCCCAAAAGTATGGTTCCTAGATATGGAAATGGTTTGAGCAATGTTTTCGCAGTTGTTCAAGAAGCTGAAGTACGGTGTTCAAGTAAGCAAGTTTGTTACAAAAAGACTACAAATATTCAGGGATTGTCCTTCTGGTCACTATCATTGGATACATATGAGAACAAAGATTGTAAATGAGCTGGAGGAGCTCAAATTAAATGTCAGAAGGCATTCAGACAATAATATCTAATGTTACTAGACTGTGAGTAATTGTTGTTTTACTGAGGTGAGAAAATAAAATAAAAATGCAGATGAGGAAATATAACAATACAGATTTACAGCTCCTTCTGTGAATAGTGCCGGAGTTTCAGCCACTGGATCCTAATATGATGCGTTTTAGCCCAAACGTGATAAACATGTTTTAATGATCACAATAGACTAATGCCAGAAATCAATCTAATTAATTTGAAACTTGGTCAACTAATCACAATTAAATAGATCTTGTAATACAGGAGAGAATGCATGTGGTTTCTGACATTATTATTTCCTCTGAAACAATTATTTTGAAACCTCTAATAAGGACACCAAGACAAACATCTACAATGCAATCTCACAAGCTCCTCTATTCTATGGCCAGCCATGAAAATTGTCTGTAAAATCCCAGATATCATAGAAAGAATATTAATTTGGGAGTAATGCGGTCAAAGGAAGAAAATGGGAGGATGCAGAGACGAGATATACAGGGATATCAAAAGAGAGAAAATTGCATGTCATACTGAAACAGATTGCTTCGGGGGCCTAAAACAGTCAGCAGTAAGGCCATGGTAAATAAGACACCATGAAGCCCCAGTACATCATCAGCTGTACTTACTTGTTCTCTTCTTTCAAGCATGGGACTAGTTGATCAACTACGCGTTCTTCTATGATTAGTTCATCCTTTACATCTGCTGAAGGCTATAATTGAGAAACATGGAAAGTAAATTAAGAAGAGAAGAGTAAAGAGGCAACAACAATATGCTCATATACAGGGTGTTTATAAAGTGTCCCATATTCCTGCCGGAGTTAGTATAGATCAACAATAGAATAACCATTCCTATAATTATATGTCTGGAAACCAGTACCTACAGAGATAAGGGTTAGTTTACTTGTGATAAGTATGTGTAGTATTCGGTGGTGTAGGCTATCTTACTGTTGAAGTTCACTGTTCATTTTTGATTGGTTTTGTTTGCAGTACACTGACAGTAATGCCGGCATCAGTCAAGAGAGGTTGTGCAGTCAGTGGAGTATTAGTGATTCCATACACAGAGTACAGTACACCATTCCATGAGGTAAAAGGTGGTCATGGTATGCTGCTTTGGGTTAGCCACAGGCCTGTATCATGTATGCCAAACAGCATCAAAATTCCCCCATTCCATCTGCAGTAATGTTCAGCAAGCTCTACTGATATGACTTGCACAGAGGATCATTCGTGGCAAGGACAATGGATCCAGTACTCTTTATATCACTGTAAGAGAGAGTATCAGAGGACAGACTGTCAAATTAACAACAGGTATCGGTTTCTGGATATATAATTATAAGAACACATAGTCTAGTTGTTACCATTACAATTAGGAATATAGACACTGTTTAAACATACTACTGTATATAAATAAACAAAATGGAGAAGACAAAATAAATTACATACTTGCAAAATATTATTTTATCACCAATATTAAAATATTAAAATGGAATGAACAAACAAACGTATGAGAGGTACGAACATGCACAGGAAGAGGGCACAACAGGAAAACAATAATCTCCATTTCCTCACACAATATCCTGTCATCATGTTCATCCTATTACGTGTTCTGGTTCTAAATACTGTTTTGAGTTGCAAATTCTTAAATATATTAGCAATTTTAGAATCTTGATTTCCAAAATGTATAAATGTTACAAATTGACTACGTACAGAGATTTCCCTTCTCCTCTTATGTTTTTTCTTTATTCTCCATTTTCTCCAGAGATGTCTATCATTTCCGTATGGTAGCCATTTGCTTCAGAAATTTGTTTTATTATACTAATTTCTTTCAGTTTGTTTTCTTAACTCATGGGAACGTTTAATAATCTATTAATATAGCTGTTGTAAGCTGCTTGTTTGTGAGTTCCTGGGCAGTTGGAGTTTTTGTTCAATTGCAAGTTGCTTTACGTCGCACCGACACAGATAGGTCTTATGGCGATGATGGGACAGGAAAGGGCTACAAGTGGGAAGGAAGGGCTGCTGAAAATGGGGTTCGAACCCACAATCTCCCGAATACAGGATACTGGGTGCACTTAAGCGACTACAGCTATCGAGCTCAGTGGAGTTTTTGTTGATGGCGGTGATGGACTGTGTGCATTTTCTACAAATGTTGAAATCTATCCCATTGTTGTTCTTTTTTTGTTAGTGTGAGGTCCAAGAAATTTAACTTTCTATAATTTTATTTTTCTATACTGAATTTGATGTTGCTGTCAAGCAAATTTAAACAACCCAGAAGTGTTTCAGGAGTAATGAGGTCCCCATTTACAAATACTACTGTGTCATCAACATAACAGACCCATAATTTTATTTCCTTCTGATAAATGTCCAACATTTCAAGACAATAAAGTGCAACAAATATTGAGCTTTTGTGGAACACATTTATGACAATGATCATAACTTCGTAGGGATTGAAAAGGACATGGAATTAATTGTTAAAAGTAATTATGGATTTCAACTAAATATCCGCGATAGCATTAGAATATTCCTGGCGCAGATAACAAAACCTGATAAAAAATTTAATGAAACAGTCAAAAGCAACATATTGTTCACAACCTTGAGATGACGTATTATCGTGTGCTTCCAATGTGCACCATACTTAACACCTTAAGTGCCACATATGCAGTAAAAAAAGTTCCATCCAGGCCATTCTTTCTTTTTTTACTATAGAGTATAAAATAGTGCATCTTATTACAGAAATGTACCTTTTAGTCATCATGTGCCAAAATTGTCGTCATAACATTGTGTTGAAATTGTGGTGACACATTGGTCTCACGCGGTCACTGACACTACCTTCCAGCTGTATAGGCTGCGTGAGACCAATGTGTCACCACGTATCCTAGCACAGTTCTCACCTTCCTGACACACCTGTACATGTCTGTCTGATTAACTCATAAACTACTAAAGAATAAAACTCTATGTTTGGAACGTTGAAATCTAATCGGAAGTATAATCCAACCAATGTTGCTAAAAGGAAGTTAGCAAGAGGAGAGACAAGAGCCCGTGAAAGTAACACTGGTGTTGTTGTTCAGAAATGGCATGATAAAAGAGACGTGTTAATTTTGGCAACTAAACACGCTGGTGAGATGGTCACTATTCAGAGGAGGGATGGTGAAGTGCAAAAACCACGTAGTGTTATGGAGTATAACAAATACAAACCATACAGTGATTTATCAGATCATAAAAAGAGCTATAGTACTTTTCTGAGATGGAGTAAAATGGTACAGAAAAATAGCTATAGAGATATTGATCATCACAAGTATAGTAAATGCCATCTATATTTCCAATCAACTTGGGAATGAGAGTATATCTGTTACCCAGTTCAAAGAGGGCATTGTTGAACAATTAACAGGTACTGGTATCAAAAAACTTCACATTCCCACACAAGTACCAAAGAAACAGGTATTACCCCACCGACTGGAGGATGTAGGCCGGCAGGGAAGACGGAGATGCAGTAATTGTTATGAAGAGATCCATCAGGAATCAGGAAGGCATATGCCATGAGGAAGACTCTACAGTCTAAGTTCAAATGACCAGCCTGTGAAAATTTCTTTTGCTTGGACTGTTTCTTCAAAGCGCACAGATTTGTAGTGTGATTGTGAAACACAGTCTGAATCATATTTCTTCAGAAAGTCTCATTTGTTATACTTTAAAGTCATATGCAAAAAGTGTCAAATTTGTAGTATGATTGCGAATGAGACAAAGTTACAAATTTTTTTCTAGAAAGTTCATGTAACTTTTTTGTCCTATGATTTCAATTCGTCTATAGACCCTGATAAGAGACAATGAACAATGAGCACACTATACAGTACAATCTTTTGTTATTTGTACTAATGACATGATCAGAAAATAATAAATAATGTCATCATCATTTATTTATTGTTGTTGATATGTTACAGTGACGTACAGGCTACGTGGTGCCACATCGGACTCAAAAATGAACAGGCCAAGAATAGATTCATGATGTACTGGCCACCTACTTTCATTTAACATACGTTTACATGTCAAGTGTGATGACAGTAAGGCACCACGGGGCCTGAGACTTAGACTCACGCGGCCCGAATGGCATTAAGCTCTGTGAGTCAACGTTGGTCACACGTGGCACTCAAGGTGTTAAAACTGAACGTTTGTCTAGTATTAGATTAACAGCCTGAGCATGAGGATAAGCCAGCCCTTCCTATTGTATGTCATATATATATTTTTTACATCATGAATAAGTTTTACACTGACTGACAGAGCAAATGCAACACCAAGATGGAGTGGTCAGAACTTTATGCCAATTGCACGGTAGACTGACGTCACTGAGGTATGCTCATGATGTGAAATGCGCCGCTGTGCTGCGCACGTAGCGAACGATAAATGGGACACGGCGTTGGCGAATGGCCCACTTCGTACCGTGATTTCTCAGCCGACAGTCATTGTAGAACGTGTTGTCGTGTGCCACAGGACACGTGTATAGCTAAGAATGCCAGGCCGCCGTCAACGGAGGCAATTCCAGCAGACAGACGACATTACGAGGGGTATGGTGATCGGGCTGAGAAGGGCAGGTTGGTCGCTTCGTCAAATCGCAGCCGATACCCATAGGGATGTATCCACGGTGCAGCGCCTGTGGCGAAGATGGTTGGCGCAGGGACATGTGGCACGTGCGAGGGGTCCAGGCGCAGCCCGAGTGACGTCAGCACGCGAGGATCGGCGCATCCGCCGCCAAGCGGTGGCAGCCCCGCACGCCACTTCAACCGCCATTCTTCAGCATGTGCAAGACACCCTGGCTGTTCCAATATCGACCAGAACAATTTCCCGTCGATTGGTTGAAGGAGGCCTGCACTCCCCGCGTCTGCTCAGAAGACTACCATTGACTCCACAGCATAGACGTGCACGCCTGGCATGGTGCCGGGCTAGAGCGACTTGGATGAGGGAATGGCGGAACGTCGTGTTCTCCGATGAGTCACGCTTCTGTTCTGTCAGTGATAGTCACCGCAGACGAGTGTGGCGTCGGCGTGGAGAAAGGTCAAATCCGGCAGTAACTGTGGAGCGCCCTACCGCTAGACAACGCGGCATCATGGTTTGGGGCGTTATTGCGTATGATTCCACGTCACCTCTAGTGCATATTCAAGGCACGTTAAATGCCCACCGCTACGTGCAGCATGTGCTGCGGCCGGTGGCACTCCCGTACCTTCAGGGGCTGCCCAATGCTCTGTTTCATCAGGATAATGCCCGCCCACACACTGCTTGCATCTCCCAACAGGCTCTACGAGGTGTACAGATGCTTCCGTGGCCAGCGTACTCTCCGGATCTCTCACCAATCGAACACGTGTGGGATCTCATTGGACACCGTTTGAAAACTCTGCCCCAGCCTCGTACGGACGACCAACTGTGGCAAATGGTTGACAGAGAATGGAGAACCATCCCTCAGGACACCATCCGCACTCTTATTGACTCTGTACCTCGACGTGTTTCTGCGTGCATCGCCGCTCGCGGAGGTCCTACATCCTACTGAGTCGATGCCGTGCGCATTGTGTAACCTGCATATCGGTTTGAAATAAACATCAATTATTCGTCCGTGCCGTCCCTGTTTTTCCCCCAACTTTCATCCCTTTCGAACCACTCCTTCTTGGTGTTGCATTTGCTCTGTCAGTCAGTGTATATGTACTGTGTGCATACTTTTATACTTGTTTTCTCTTTGTCTTATTTTAC
Source organism: Anabrus simplex (assembly GCF_040414725.1). Classification (NCBI taxonomy): domain Eukaryota; kingdom Metazoa; phylum Arthropoda; class Insecta; order Orthoptera; family Tettigoniidae; genus Anabrus; species Anabrus simplex. The sequence continues at coordinate 16,449,964 of NC_090267.1, forward strand.
AGTTGGTCTAAACAGGGCTCCATTATACTCTTCACTCATTGTGACAACACACTCATATTTTAAAATAATATCAACACTGATGATGGATCTTAACCCTTTACGCTCGTGTGTCGACCTGAGGTCGACAGTCGTCGCTTAGCATTATAGCTCGTGTGTCAACCTTGAGTCGACACAATGTTTCGCCGCTCATTGCTAGGTTACCTGGCAAGCCAGGACTTTTATACTTCGTTTCGTAAGTGCTGGTCCCTTCCGGAAACCGAAAGGAACAAAATAGGAGTGTTTTAGTTTCTCTTTGCTCGGCAAAATTGCTCCATTTCCTTAACAATGGAAAGCAGTCATGTGAAGCAACATGGCGGCGCACAGTAGGACCGAAGCTGAGACTCTTGCGTCTATTTCAGCTGATTTTGTTGATAGTGACCATGAAAGTGACGAAAAATTTGAATCTGGCGATGAAAGTGATATATCCATTAGTGATTCAAGTGATGATATCGATATCAGTGTCGCAAGAAATCACAGAGGAGGCGGTAGTATTATGACTCGTCCTGGTCCCAATTATCCAGTGTTGACTTCAAATATACCTTGGAGATCGTGGAGAACTGGTGATGCAGGATTACCCAAATTTCCTTACAGGTTAGTCAGTGGATTCATAACTTGTGACAATAGACCTAAAATATCGCTAGAGTACCGGCAGCTATTTTTTACAGATCAGTTGCTAACCTCTATTGTCCATGAGATGAACAAATTTGCCAAAATGAAAATACAGCAAAATACTCCAATTCAGAAGAGATCTATCTGGTTTCCTTGGAAAGCTGTGACTTTAGAAGAGCTGAAGGCATTTATTGGTGTAATTATCAAAATGGGGATGAACAGTAAGGCAGAAATGCAGGATTATTTTAGTGAAGACTGGTTGGATAAGCAGGTGTTCTACAAAGATGTATTCTCTAGAGACAGATTTCTACAGATATTCTGGAATCTCCATCTTTCTTCCCCTAATGCTGATAGGGCAGGCCCACAATCTAGAGGTTAGAAGGTCAAAAATATAGTGTCATAGATGGACACGAAATTCAGGGAACACTTCATTCCAGGAAAGAATCTGAGTGTTGATGAAAGCACTGTAGGCTTCAAGGGTCGTGTCGTGTTCAAGTGTTACAATAAGCAGAAACCAACAAAGTGGGGACTCTATATTACGTACTGTCAGACTTGAGTACCGGATACTATGTGCTATTGAACCATATTATGGTTCAATAACCACACAATCACTTGTTAGGCAAGATTTACCCTTCACTTGCAGGGTAGTTATTCATTTGGTTACAAAATATTTGCAAGCCACCAACGAAACTGGGTTTCATGTCTTTATGGACCGGTTCCATATTACAGGCACTGTAATGGTAAATAGGAGAGGTCTGCCATTACAAGTGAGAAAAGCCGCAACAAAGAGAATGAAACAACATGACATTATTGCACTCCGAACAGATAACACTTCTTGCTTGGTTTGGAAGGACAAGCGAATTATTGCTATGCTGTCCAGTTTCTATGACAATTCCACTCAGCCTGAGCAAAGAATAAGACGTCAAGGTGCTGAGGAAATTGTAGAGAAACCTACAGTCGTATGTGCTTATAATCAACACATGGGGGGTGTTGATCTTTCTGACCAACGAAGTGGTGGAGAAAAATGTTCTTCTGGCTTCTGGAGATCACAATAGTGAATGCCTTCCTACTCTTCAGAGAAGTTAACAATGGAATCACCCATCTGAGGTTCAGGAAAATCTTGGTAAGACAACTTGTAGGAAATGTGCGGAAAACACAGAGCAGGAAAAGGGGAAGACCTTCCTCAACAGATGAAGAAGTGAGGCTGAATGGCAAGCTACATCCTGAACGAAAAACTAAGAATTGTAAGGTTTGCAGTGACAGGAAAGTTGTTGGAGGGAGGAGAGAGACAGTCCACTTCTGTAAAACCTGTGAGAAGCAACCAAGGCTCCATCCAGGCATTTGCTTTGAACGCTTCCACACACTCAAGGCATGCCGTTAAGAAAGTGAAAAACATTATTTTGTGCATTGTAAATACCATAAATTAATTAATTTTATAGTTCCTTGCTGTACATATTGTTACAACCAGTACTTAATACAAGGTTTTAAAATATGAAGAAATCTGACAGAAATAAATGCGAGTGGGGAGAAATCAGGACTTATAAATAATTCGAGAGGAAAGGGTTAAAAGTCCAAAAACTGGTTTAGAAATAAAATTGAGTGTGCTGATACTTTTTTTTTTGCTCGTTGCTTTACGTCGCACCGACACAGATAGGTCTTATGGCGACGATGGGACAGGGAAGGGCTAGGAGTGGGAAGGAAGCGGCCGTGGCCTTAATTAAGGTACAGCCCCAGCATTTGCCTGGTGTGAAAATGGGAAACCACGGAAAACCATCTTCAGGGCTGCCGACAGTCGGGTTCGAACCTACTATCTCCCGAATACTGGATACTGGCCGCACTTAAGCGACTGCAGCTATCGAGCTTGGTGTGTGCTGATACGACTCTATAAGTACTACCATCAGCACCATTAATAAGGTGGCTTTGATATTTTATAATGATTAAAATTCTTTCATGTAATTGGATTTTTTAAACTCTTTATCATACAACTTTATGATTTTGCAGTGTACATGTGAATATAAACACATAAAAACACATAAAATAATTTTGTGTGGCTATCTCTAGCCGAGTGCAGCCCTTGTAAGGCAAACCCTCCGATGAGGCCATGATTAGGTAACTGCGTATTATTGTTGTGAAGGATACTGTTGTGTGTGGTGTGTGAGTTGCAGGGATGTTGGGGACAGCACAAACACCCAGCCCTCAAGCCACTGGAATTAACCAATGAAGGTTAAAGTCCCCGATCCGCCCAGAAATCGAACACAGGATCCTCTGAACTGAAGACCAGTACGCTGACCATTCAGCCAACAAGTCGGACAATTATTACACATGAAATTACACCTTTAATAAACACTCTGTGTTTACTTAATTTACATATATTTGCTGACATGGAGAAAACCTCAATACCATACACCGGAATCTCATTTCAAGTAATGAAAACTCATGTGAATGATCAGAGGGTATGAAAGAGATAAATGGGCTTGTAAAGAAAGCAAAGTTCCTTTGTTATTGTTTATGTAATTACTACATATTACATCTGCTCTAATCTGCTTGTCATATTCATATCATGGTCTATCCCTACTGTTTTTACTGCGTACACATTCCTCAAAAACCCGCTGAAAAGGTCCTGGGTGTCTTAGGACAGCGTCTAACATTCTATCCCTTTTTCTTTGTAAATATAGCCTAATCAATCTTCTCTCACGAACTCGATTCAGTCTCTCTTCACTGTTCTGTAACATCACATTACAAAAGCTAGTTATTATCCATGTTTCACTTCCATACAATTTCACACTGCAATTGAATGTCTAAGTTCTATACCAATGTTCAAAGTGAGCGAACATCTTTTCTTTCGAAAGGCCTACATTGCTTGTGGTAGTTTGCATTCAATGCCCTCCTCTCTTCCATTGGTAGTTATTTTGCTACCCAGCTAACAAGATTAATCTACTTCCCTTAACACATCATTTACTAATCTAAATTTCCCTGTATCAAAATAAAATTACTGCACTCCATTACATTTGTTTTGGACTTTATATGTATTTATATGTTGCACTCCTTCTCCAACGATCTTTTATTCCAGATTCTTTCCCTTGATGAAAGTGTTGGATATGTTCCTGCCAAATTTTTGACTTGCCTTCCTTCCCCAGATGTGGTTTCCCACCTGAGCACTTAATATGCATACACCTAGTTTTCCTTTTTTCAAAGGTTTCCTATAAGAATGAAGGCAGTTAAAAAAAAATACAAATGCTGAAACCTATTGTAGAAAATCAGCTGGGATTGTTAAATTGGGGGATTTTTTTCATTCTAAATTCAATACGTTAATTAGATATTAGATGGAGGAAATTACAGGCTAGTCAACTTTGCACGAGTTGCATGTGACCCGAACGTAGTCAAACCCAGAACACTACGGTAAGGCCAGCAAGGTATAAATCAACAAGAAATAAAATAGAACACACCAAGAGTCAGAATAGACAAAAGTAGGTCAGGAAGCGTAACTAGGCACCCACAAAACGTAACCACAAAATCAGTACATTACTTACCACAAGAAGAAGTGGGTGACACATCAAACCATGTGAAATAAAAATCCAGTATCAGATGAGTAATTCATTTGAAAGAACAACACCAGTGTTTTCATGCAAAGGTAAGTAGAATTTATTAGAGAAACGTTAAACCTTCCAATTAGTAATAAGAAAACGCCCACGTAGTTAAATGAAAAGAGTAGTAATTAACATGAAATAGAGTTATTACCACGAAAATAAATTAATCATATTCAAAAGATATTAGGGGGCCCCACTATACTAGAAGTAATGTGATAATGAGATAGTATCAGTTTAAAATAAACAATCAGCCTTAAAACTACCAAAAACCACATGAACCACCTAGTCCTACTCAAGGACAGGTCTTACCAGGAGCCCAGAAAGAAAATTCACCTTAAACACTACGCGCAGGGAGAAGTTAAAAATATAAATTGAATTAGGAAAATTCAAAACAAAGGTACAAGAAAAGGGAAAGCACAAAACATTCAATAAAATAGAAAGGTAACACAGGTCATCAAGCCCAGAAAGGGAAACTAGGAACCAAAATGGTTCGTCAACGGAAATGTTTACTTTAACAGTACCAGTACAACATACGATGTCATGGTAACAGGGCCACGCAAAATCAAAGATACACACCGAAAGGAAACGAGGAACAAGGCAAAAAAGGCAACAATTTAGGTAGTACGGACCAAGACGGAAGAAAATATAAAACCGGACCGCAAAAATTAAATAAACAAACCGGCTCTTGGTTAGGGCTAAGTAGTTCAAGTTAGACCAAATTGTGATGAGCTTAACAGTAGAGTAAAAATTAGTATTCTATCGTATTCCTCTTTCCTCTTGAACAATTTAGAATGTAATTAACCATACATCCAGAACAACCTTACAAGTTTACATGACCATTATAGCACGTGATTAAATGAATATGCCCTTTAATGACATACTACCCAAGTTTTTTTTTGAAAACATATCATTAAAATTTAGCCGAGAGTGAACAAATTTAAAGCAATAGGGTCTTAGACACGTCTCACACATCCGTACAGTTTCTCTTTTTTGGGGGGGGGGGGTTCATCAATATCGAAAACAGAACAGAAGCTTGAAGCCACGCTGCATCGCCATTTAATACTCTGGTTCCCAAACGCAGATAGATAGACTTAAATAAAATACATACAGTCTGTGGACGTTTTCACGATGAATAAGGTATCACCCAATGTTGAGGGCTAGGAGGAGAGCCCTCACACATGTAGTATTCAGCCGTTCTCCATTGTTCCGAGTAAAATCTTCACCTTCACGAGGCACATACTACACGCGTCCATCACCAACCAGACGCCAGCACAAGAATGAGTCTCTCGCTTCGAGCGAGCTTCAACAAGCCAACGCTCTCTGTCCGAGACGAGCTCTCATTGGTCAAAGAGCTGAGCATCGTAGTACCAGTTCTCTGCACAGATGTCAGTACGTACAAGGAGCCCTTTAGATCAGGTCGTTACTCAGACCAGAGCGCTACCATAAAGTGGTAGTGAATCATAAAACTAGAAGGAGATAAGAAATTCAGCGAACTGAATACACAGAAAATTGAGGTAGTAAGATACTAAATTCCACAGGGATTAGCCCAGGTCCAAAAACGTTAGGGGGGGGAGAAGATGATAAAATGTGACACCTCGGTGTCAGCCACCCCCTCCGAAGCTTTGCTTATCCAGTACATATCTTCGGCACTGAGGTCAGAAGTAACCAAAATTTTCATTATAGTCCAAAATTAAAGCGACCACAAGTACCATGTTCAACATAATAAATATCCAGTAAGGCGGTAGCACTTTAGAATCACTTTCTACAGCATTAATTACAGTCAACACTGAGTTCAACCTTTTTCACAATATTTTCAGCTTTCCATGCACAAGGTTTCAATAGTTTACACGCCACAGTTTCTCTTAGGAATTGGTCCATCACAACCACAATTAGTTTCAAGAAGTTGGTAGAACACAGTCTAATTAGAATTACATCTTCAACTTAGTAGACTCCCAATAGTTTTAAGTTTTGATTACAACTGCTTACACGGTGATGATTACACCACGACGAAAGGTTCACCCTTAGAGTTCATGAAAGGTTATACGCAAGGCATACATAGGGTTTCCTTCCAACAATTAATTTAGAAATCTCTCTCGGCTGTACATTTTACATTAAACCTTGAAATTACCATATCAAAGTGAGTACTAGTTTTCGGGTTCCAGGTTTTAAGAAATGCAACATCTTGCATCCTTTCGAAATTAGATTAAAATGCCCGACAATACGAAGATACCGCGAGCAAACAGGAAAAGGAAGAAGAGGGAAAAACCCTCAAGATTGGTGAAATTTTTTTTATAACCAAAGACAAAAGATAAATCTCATAATACAAACTTAAATTAGTAAAATTATCAATAGACTCAGGTCTAGAGCATACCCCCAAACTAAATTACACAAGAACACAAGTTAGGCAAACTAGATTGGTCTCGAACCAAATAAACTATCAGCACCAAAAATCACCAGAACACCATACATATTAGATCGACACAGGCAAAGGTAAGCTTAACCCACCACACTCCAAAGGTGGATCTCAAATGTCAAGAATACAGTACTTACCTCAATATACTAATGGTTCAAAACGCTAAACTAAAACGTTGAAAACGGATAAGAAGAAAAGACGTAACGTCACCAAGGTTTCCCCACCAATACAGGGACCCACCAGAAGGATAATCAATTCACGAACTCCACCGGAGAACCCTCACCAACAATAAGGTAAATCCTCAAAACAAACAATACACCAAGATTCAATCCTCCAAAAAACAGATTTACATAAACATACACGAGCCAGGCAAGGTAAGAAAGAACAATTAAAAAAAAAAAAAACAGACTGAGATCTACAGATCAGTGAGCCAATGATTCATTAATTTTTAAGAACCCACCATAATTTAACCCAAAAAATTAGACCATTAAGGAATGCAGATTTTAAATCATAGTAAATTGACCTCGCATGACCCTGCAAGAAAAGACTTTTCAAAAGAAAGGGACACACCAATCAGAGCAACTACCGACCAGAGCACAAGCATTGTGAAGCCATAAATGAGTTAATGGTAACTGTCTTTCCAAGCAAAGGACACCATAAGTAGAATGAGTTGGAGACCTCTAGTACTATCAGATGTAGGGAGCGCAACAGTTTGTCATCGACAATCATTCCACAGAGGCATACTAAACAAGGAACAAACTAATACAAAGGGAATCACTGTTCAAGGATTGATGGATAAGGTTTCAGGAGGACATAACTTGGGGTCACATAACCAACCCACACAGCAAGAGGAAGAACTAAAACACCTTCCACAATAGTACACCCAATC